>NW_017670650.1:384968-404113 GCF_001879085.1 Nicotiana attenuata | reverse complement strand
GGAGCATCGCGCTCGCGGACCTCGAGTCGCGTTCGCGTAGAGGTAATTTGTGGTCAACGGATTTATTCATTGCGAACGCGGGGTGTTGACGGCGTTCGCGTAAGGTAAACCTGGGCGTCCAGAGGGGCTTTTTATATTATTTCATCCGCGACCCCATTCATTATTTACTCCATTGTTGACCACCTTAAGAGCTTTTTGGTAGAAATTGAAGAGGATTTTGACGGGAATGGATTGGAGGTAAGTCTCGTGACCTAGAAACATCATTTTTTTTTTGAAGAATCAACCTTTAATTCTTGGAAATTTGGGTAAAAATTGGAAGAACTAGGGCTTGGTTTTTGAAATGAAAATTTGGGATTTTGAAAGGGCATTTGAACTCCGATTTGATGATTTTGATATGTATAGACTCGTGGCGAGACGAGGAATCCGGAGATGTGAATTTCGTAATTTTTCGAGAAGTGGGACCGGGGCTCGGGTTTTGCCAACTTTGTGATTTTTGATATCTTTCTAGTCTTTTCGATTGGGTTACGACCCATTAGCCTATTGTGATGTATTTCTTGTGGTTTTGATCAGATTCGACGCGAGAGGAGGTCGATTCGAGGGGAAAAGGCATAGCGAGCTAGACTTTGACTGGCTAGAGGTGAGTAATGATTTTAAATGATGTTCCGAGGGTTTGAAAACCCCGGACTTGCACAACTTGGTGCTATATTGAGATGAGACACGCGTTCCATGACGAGCGCGGGTCATTTACTATTGGGGGACTGTGACTTGGTCCAGTCCAGATGATATTTTACCGCGTATTAGCAATGATTTGTTGTTTTCACTATGATTTGGGCTTATTGTCATATTTGGGGCTTATTGCCGACTGTTTGAACTCTTTATGAACTATCATCACTGTTTTCCTCACTGTTTGAGATATTATTTGAACTCAGTCCACGTGATTTACACTGTTTCATGAACTCAGCTATATTTTTACTCAAACCTTGAGTTTTAACTGATATTTGAACTACTGTTGAGCTGAGCATAATTGTTTCTTTACTATTGCCCGAGGGGCTTATGATTATTTTTGGACTGATTGAGGCCGAGGGCCATATGTGAGGACATGTTGAGTGATGTGAGGAGGCTTTCAGGCCTCGAGTGTATTGTGAGGAGGCTTTCAGGCCTCGAGTGTAATGTGAGGAGGCTTCCAGGCCTCGTATTGATATTGTTCAGGCTTTCAGGCCTTGTTGATAGCGCTTTGGCTGTAGGAGCCCCTCCGGAGTCTGCACACCCACAGTGAGCGCGGGTACCCATCTAGAGTGATTAGATATTGAACAGTGGTAACAATGACACTGTTAAATGCGTTTGGTCAGGTAACAATGGCTGACCGGTCAGGTAACAATGGCTGACTTACTGGTTGAGTATGATTGATGCTTAACTGTTTTCAAAAAGGTTTTTCTTGCTATTTTCACTTGTTTCTACTGTTATTCTAAAGTTGCTGCTTGAGATAGAATTATTTGTGCCCTTGTGGGATTTTATGTTCTCAGTCGTTATTTATTTTTATTACTCACTGGGTCGGAGTACTCACATCACTTCCTGCACCCTGTGTGCAGAGACAGGCACAGCTGAGTTCGTACCTGAGCGCTGATTTCCTTCCAAACCAGGCGGACTAGGAGGGACGGGGTAGTTGTCGACGTCCACAGCCCCGTTTCTTCCTTATCTTTTGCATATTTTATTCATCTTTAGACTATGTATCCAGACTTGTAGTATTTCCATCAACTCTGTAGTAGCTCGTGACTTGTGACACCCCGATCATCGGACTGAGTTTGGGATGGTTTTTCCCCGTTATGTTACGTTTATTTCCGCACTTGTGATTAATCAGTATTTTTGATTTTAAACCTGTTTATGCTAAGAAAGTGTTAAAAGCAGTGTTGATTGTTCTGTTGGCTGGCCTTCTCTTCACGAGAGGCGCCATCACGACCGGGTGGGAATTGGGTCGTGACACCTTTACACCAGTTGTGAAAGCAGTCACGTGATCCCGTGGATCAGTTGATCCACAATATTTCAGAATATCGGGCATCTTGAATTTCTTCGGAATTGGTAGAGGAGCAGCACTTGGCTTCCAAGGTTGTTGTGAATATTTGTCCATATCTATTACCTTGATCACATGCGGCACTCCAGGTATTTGCTCTATGCAGCCACTTTGCTCTTTGAGCTGTTTCTGCAAAGTTAGTACTAAATTTTATAAATTAAAATTAACTGGGTTACCTGGCTCTCCATTACGAGATTCGCTGGGAGCTCCGCCACTGCCTGAATTAGCGAGTCCTGGGTGAGGATTTTCCAGGGTGTTGTTGTTTGGAGTTGGTGTTGACGGTACAACCGGCAACTAGTTAGTAAAAGCCTGAAGAGCATTGCTGACCTATTCAGTGATTAATTTTTTCAAAGCTTCATCGATAGCCGGGTCATTTTCATTTGATTCAGATCTGTCTGGAGTTCCCTCTCGTGATTGTCGAGGAGAATGTTGTGGTGAAGGGGGTGGAGTTCTGTCACCTTGTTAGTTTAGCTGATGTTGTGGATCTCCTTGGAGTGGTAAATTTTGTTGGTTATTGTCGCTGACTTTTGACATGATTGTTTTCGATAAATAATCGATTTGGAAAGCAGAAGATTATCAGATTTTCGGTAACGGAACCAATTTGTTTAACCAGAAAATAAGAATTTCGGTCATAGCTTATATTTAGAAGAACTCGGGCTTCTGATAATCAAATATAGAATAAATAAGAAGAATTGACTTAAATAAAAGCTGAATAAGTAAAAGAAAGCAAAGTAAATCAGTGTATTCCAATAATATTATGTCCCCTTACAAATGTTATTTCTCTCATTTTGTAGCTATTTCTAAATAATACGTTTCTTTCCTCTCATAACAGCGATTATGAGCAATTAATGGCATTAATATAACGTTATAATTGGCAATCGTAACTGTCTTGTGAAGATTCTATAACGTTTCCTATCATTGATTCTCATTAATTACAGATAATACGTATCTGTACTTTTTGCTATCTAGGTTCATTCCTTCGATATCTCTTTGAATTATAAAGAGGTCTGAGTAACCATTACTTCCTGCTTTCTTGAATCTTTACGTGTGCCTGTTAAGGTTCGTGCCTCTTCAACTATTCTTTGCCAGCTGTCACTACGTTATTGATCCACGTGTCTTGTCGTGTCAGCACTTAATTAATTCCAAATGTTAACTTGATTTTTCCCATGACACATGATATATGTGCTGAAGTATGTTTGAGAAGTGTGTTTAGAATGGGACATGAATCGAATTTCCCAGAACTAAGTGATGTTACGATCAAGTACAATGTTCTTTGGGCAGGCCGATAAAAAATCAAGAGGAGTTGCGATTGCACCACAAGATCACATCAATGACAGGAGGCAGGAGCTCGGGCCTCAAGTCCATTCTCGCATCATTAGCTTGAGGGTTTGACAAGAGAAGTTGGGTTGATGCAGAACAAGCATATTAGTGTTTTGGTGATATAAGAATGTCATCCATGTCACAGAATGGCAAGTATACCATGACCCCATGAGAGCTTGAAAAATATACATACGTACCATGAGAGGGTAAATCATATTAATGTTAGATATCAACTCATCCGGGGCACTGTGTCAGGAGTACCGTAGCTGTGCGGAAGATACCTACACATGTCAATAAATCCAGGAGATGTGATGACTGTTGCGTTTTTCTTTAAAGGGTGTGAATGGAAAATGGAAGAGGCACCTTTTGGATTGCACCTCTCCATCTCACCCTTTCTTTGTCTATAAATTTAGAGGCTTGGCCTCATTTTTAAGACATGAAAAATCTGAAATCTTCTCCCCTCTTTTTTCTACATTGTTGCATCATTTTCTAAATAAACATAAGTGTCAAGTGTGATTTGCTCCGTTTGTTGAGTTTGCTGGAGTTCAGTGATTTGAAGTGCCGCTACCACAGAATAGTTATTCCGTTCTATCCTGGGACGAATAAATCCATATACCTTGAGCAACAGTGAGGGGATTAAATTCCTTAAGGACGCACTGTGCATTCAGTGGGCTGGGAATTATTTTACGTTTTATTTATTGAACTAACGTTTGTTTACTTTTCTGATTTTGGACACAGTATTACCAACAATCTTGAGGGATTAAATTCCTTAAAGACACACTGTGCATTCAGTGGGCTCGGAATTATTTTGTGTTTTGTTTATTGAACTAACGTTTGTTTACTTTTCTTATGTTGGACACAATAATACCAACAATCTTAAGGAATTTAATTTCTTTTTCTGTGTTCGTCTATGAATCTCCAAAAATCATAATAGAGTCTGTTAGTTTCAAAAGAAAATTTTGTTGGATGGACGAAAGGAAAAAGATTTTGGAAACAGTATGTCATTTGTTTGCTATGGACAAAAATGACCGAAATTGTTATGGATGTGCTTGGATGCAATCTGTCTTAATTAGTCATTTGCTTCAGGATACTCTTTTTTTGAGGAAATTTCATCTTGCAATTGGAATAGTCAATTACAAGAATCACATGCCACCCATTATAAGGCACTAAAAGCGTTGTCACGGTCTGGATATGGAACTAAAGATGACGAAACCCATGTAACTATGAATATATTTTTGGAAACATGGAACTATTCGATCTTTTATTTACGAATTGATTGCTCCTAAGGAGACATCAAAATTTTCATGTTTCATGAAACATGCAAATATGGCAACAGTGTCTTGAAATTGAAAGCTATTTTTTAGTTTTCAAGCCTATGAAATTATCAATTGACCATCGCATGTTTCATGAATTTCTAACAAGTTTTCTTTTTTCAGTGAATTTGTTTCCATCCAAATAATACAAACAAGGATATGGAACCATTTATGGCAAGTGTTAATGGCGAAAAACGTCAGAAGTTAATCACTGTAAAAGAAAAATAGTGAAGGTGACGATTTAAGAAGAAAGTGATGATATTTCGGGTTCTACTTTCTTTACTCTTCATTTTTTTCTACCCTTTGTGATTTATGATATCTTGCTTCCATAAATGTTTGGGTAGGCGTTTATTATGTAATGGTCTCATATTACAAATCTAGAATTATATGCATGATTAGAAATAACATATGTTTGCAGTTAATTTTGTTATTCCTTTGACCAAATGGAAAAACTATTAATAGTTGATATATACAATTGGTAGCATGCATGGTTTCTTCAAGGAAGCAAGACATGGATTAGGCTTACCGTAATACTTGAAGTATTTTTGAGATCATGAATATAATATATGTAAAGATGAACATATACGAGTTTGATTAGAGAAACAGATCAAATTGTTTAAGGTGTTATAATGGTTTAGTTGGAAAACCATTTGCAAAGGGAATTAAAAATCTCGTGATTTTCTACAGCCATTATGGAGATTAAAATCTTCGTGATTTTCTACTCCTGCTTCGAGATCAAAATCTGTGTGATTTTTACTCGTTCATTGAGATTAAAGACTTCGTGACTTTCTATTCATTTGTCTGAAATAAAAGTCTAAGTGACTTTATACTCGTTTTGGAGATTAAAATCTTAGTGATTTTTCACTCCAATTTATTATTCGATTTGAAGATTAAAATCTTTCATCGTTTATTAAATTTGATTGTGTCACATATTACTCGGTTTGATGATTAAAAACTTCACCGTTGATTAGATCTAGTTGTATCAGATATTACTCGATTTGAAGATTAAAAACTTCACTATTTATTAATCTGGCTCTGTCGTGACACAAACAAGAATTCATGTGGTAGGCCCTACAAAGTAATATGTGTGGCAAATATGAATCTTCTTATAAAGAAGTATGTTTGGAATATGGTGTTACTTATTGTCACGACCCAACCCCGGTCGTGATGGCGCCCAACACAATGCTAGGCAAGCCCGACCAAATAACACTCTCAATCCCTTGTATAGAGTTCATTAACAATTAACGGGGGTTTAAAATACCAAATTAACATGAATATAAGTCTGAAATAGTAGATACAATGCGTGGAAAAAACGTAATAACATCACTACAAAGCCCACCGATCTGTGTCACGAGTCAAGAGCCTCTAATACAAGTCTGAGAAACAGCCTAAACAAAAGATAGTCTAAAATACTGGAAGTAAAAGGACATAGAGGGAGAAATCGGGTCTGCGGACGCCATGCAGCTACCTCGATGACTCCGGTGAGATCTGAACAGCAGAGACAGCTCAATCTATGCCTCAGGAATACCTGTATCTGCACATGTGGTGCAGGGAATAATGTGAGTACTCCGACTCAGTGAGTAATAGCAATAAATAATGACTAACGGAAAGAAATCTCGTAAAAAGCACTAAGTAGTTCTATATCAAAGCAGTAAGAACATTTAAACAGCAACTAAGTGAAGAAGTCAGGTAAAAATCCTTTAAGCCAGTACTCAAGTCATTTATTTCTCACGATAACCAAAATCATAATTATACCGCTGCGGCGTGCAGCCCGATCCGTATAGTATACTGCTGCGGCGTGCAGCCTGATATATATATATATATANATATATATATATATATATATATATATATATATATATATATATATATATATGCTGCGGCGTGTAGCCCGATCCAACATATAATAGTCGACTGCGCTCATTGGGGGTGTGCAGACTCCGGAGGGGCTCCTACAGCCCAAGCGCTATACTACTGCGGCGTGCAGTCAGATCCATATAAATATACTGCTGCGGCGTGCAGCCCGATCCAATAATAATATACTGTTGCGGCGTGCAGCCCGATCCGTATAAATATACTGCTGCGGCGTGCAGCCCGATCCATAACATATCAAATACCCTCACTATTGGGTTCTCAACCCCTCTCAGTCAATATAAACTCAGCCTCTCGGGCATACTAAGATAAGATGGGATCCCCGCCCACATATTACTCTCATTTTGATTTAGCTATTTCAAAGCCGGTTCATATTAGATTAAACAGTTAGGAACATGACTGAGGGTATGATTTTAACAAGTAAAGTGAGGTCAATCATGTACAATTGCCCCTAAGGGTTCTACAGGTCGGCACAAGGACCCAAACATGGCAGCTAGCCCAGACTATAATGATATCAATTAAATCCCAGTCAGAAATACGGTAGAATCATCAATCGGGATGGACCAAGTCCAAATCCCCAGCAGTAATGGACCCCACGCTCATCATGCAGCGTGTGTCTCACCTCAACAAAGCACTACGTTGTGCAAATCCGGGGTTTCAAACCCTCAGGACATCATTTATAACCATTACTCACCTCAAGCTGGCCAAAGTCCTAGCTCGCTATGCCCTTGCCTCGCAAATCAACCTCCTCGAGCGTCGAATCTGATCAAAACCACAAGGAATACGTTACATAGGCTTAGGGAACACAACCCAATCGAAAAGACTCGAAAAATATCGAAATTCACGAAGTTGGCAAAACCCGAGTCCCGGGCCCACTTCTCGAAAAGTCAGAAAATTAACGTCACCGGACTCCTCATCTCGCCACGAGTCCATACATATCAAAATAACCAAAATCGGAGTCCATTTGACCCTTCAAATTCCACTTTGAAATACCAAATTCCCAAGCCCTAGCTTTACCCTCTTTTGATGAATTTCCACAAATTTCCATGTTAATTAGACTCCATTCCTATTTCCTCTTTCTTGCTCCAAAACACCACAAACCTCATAACAATAGGCTAAAGTCTCACCATTTTCGAAAATGCTTTCAAGGAGTAGCAAATACTTTTGATCTTTGACCAAATCAAGAGCAGATCCTCTCTATCTGTTTCTGCTATGGCCTCAACGTTCGAGTTCGAACGGCCATTTTGACTTAGGATTCAAACTCTACTCTAAAAATCCGCCCAAAATCATAAGAACCCTAGGTTCCGCTTATAAATAGTGGTGTTGGAGAATATTTAGGAGAAGGGTTCAGCCGCTGCCTCTACCATTCGAAATAAAACTCGGAGTCGCCGCTCACCCTCCCTCACAGACGCCTCCTTTATCTCAAATACTACTAGTCGCAAACCCTTTGAAACCCAGGCTTTCTTCAAATTTCTTTTTCGTCCTGCTCGGATTTGAGGCATAAAAGAGCAGAAACCTTTTCGTGTTTGCTCGCCGAAGTTTAAGCCGATTCGCTGACCCGAGATCCTTGCCTCAGTTCACTGCCCTTAGCAAGGTAAATCCTGATCATTTTCTTATATATCAAGAAATTTATGAGTTAAATGTTAGTAACCATGATTTAGGATTTGATTCTTTTATCTTTAAGTCTAGTTATGCATTCATGATATGCAGTAGAGATTTTCTCTTGATTCTGCTTGAAATGTGTTTGTTAAATTATGTGATACAGAGTCACGTTAGAGGGTTTCCCTTGATTTTGCTAAATTATGTCCATTGTGCTTTACAACAGAAAGTTGATTTTTTTCATTTTTTTATGTTCTAGAGACCATGCTTTAGCTAGGGAGTATCTTACTCTTGTTGTTTGAGTATATGTTATTAGAGCGAATATACATTTATATGTATAGTAGTCTTAGTATTAAATTTTATTTCGACTCTTTTATTTCATTGCTTAGAGATCTTGAATGTAGGAAGAGAAACTGTTTTTGTATAGAGTTACTTTGTGTTGTATTTCCTTTTCAAGTTGGTGCATCTCAAATATTTAGCAAAGTTTTATATAGAAATCATATTCATATGGATAAATTTCATGTTCCATGTCATAAGTTCCTATTATTCATGGTTTAGAAATAATGTTGCAGTGACCACTTAGTCAAGTTAATTGAAAAGGAGTGTCACACCACCTTTTTACACACCTACCCCGAAGGATAATGTATAGGGAGTTTTTCCATTTAAAGTGACATTATTCGAAATGGGATTATTTATTTGATTTTTAGAGTTACTACTTGGGATAGGATTGGCTTTTGGTGTCCCAAGTCACCGGTTTAACTTGAATCCCAAATCGAGGAAAATTTCGACTTTCCAGTTGGAGTCTGCGAACCAAAAATTCTGAATAAGGAATTCTGTTGACCCGAGGGAAGGTGTTAGGCACCCCCGGATCCCGTGGTTCTAGTACGATCGCTTAAATTATTATAATTGGCTAAAATCTGATTTTAATACATGTTTTTGACCTATGTGCTTTTTAACTTGAAAACCGCTTTTATTATTATTTTTTAAAGAGAATTGCAACGTCGTGAAAACGCATCTCGAACCACGTCACATAAATGCACCCGCGATTTTTGACACATTTCGACTTCGTTGGGATTTGGATTTGGGTCACATAAATGTGCACCCGAGTTTAGGAAGGTTAAATTATTAAAAAGCGCGCCTAAAGCGACTAACGTATTATTAACTTTGTAGAGGGCCGTGAAATTAGCTAAACAGCACGCCCCAAGTTCTAAGCATTTTTAATTAAGCATTTAATGAGGGCCCCGCAATTTATGGGTTTTATTTGGTGGGGCTTGTCTCATTTTTTATTATTTAAAGGCCAACTTAAAGCAAACACCTAACTCGAAACCCAAATTTATATTTGCAAACTAGTCCCCGTTATTCCTAATGTAACATGAAAGATTTTTGATTTTTAGCAGTTTTGAATTTGAAGACTTGGCCCAATGTATTGCCAAAGATGCATAACTCAATCTCTAATCCTGGGCCTCAGAATTTGGCCTGATTATATGAATTACCTACCCTCTGAGAGACTGTTTGCATTGGGCCTCTGAGAATTGGCCCAGTAATTGTATTCCCCCAGGACCAGGCCTTTTGACGAGAGATAGGGGTGGGCTCACCGTGAGCCCAAACATGATATCAACTATATGACCAAATTCATACAAAACACTAAATGACAATAGTATTTATCCAAAATCTGGTTCGTTATTAAAATCTGTAATTCTAAATTGGAGAGTTAAAAAAAACAATCAAGGCGAATCATTCATTAACATGAAACATCAGGAGAATAGCAATTTGAGCATAATGTAGTTGTTTTTCATTACAAAGATTAGTCACCTTATTAATTTCCCCCTTTAATAATGAGGACCTGGAATGCTAAACTAGAAGGCTGTTATGTAGTTTAAACTTTAATAATTACACAGATGGTCTAAGTCAATGTATTATTGATCCTAAAGGAGGACCTGGAAGGCTGGTGTATAAAATCACAGACTAGGTTGTTCATTAAAATGAAATATGCTAAGATAATGACTAATCTATAATCTAACACGAATGGCAGTCTAAATCAGTTCCAACAGTCCGATACAATTCCAATTGACTTAAACATCCCTAATTACATAGTCTAGGCATTTAATATTCATGCGGTACAAATCAAACAACTAACTAATTAACTAACATCAATTTAACTACAGGCAACAAAAATATCAACAAACGAGCATCTGATGAATACTTTGCAAATCCACTCCAATTCAAAGCTCATTGAGGTGAATTTAAAGGATATGTACCTGGAAATACAGTGAGACAAAAGGAAAGGATCAGCAGCAGTCGAATGAGCAAGCAAACAGCTCGAAACTGATCTCTAATCTTAGGATTAGTATCAAATGAAAAACAGCAGCTCAATAACCAGCAAATTGACTTGAAAACCCAAATTTAACTCGGAATTAAACCCCAGGAACCTTAGGACACCTTAATTACTGAAAACAGAAGTGCTGAAACCATTTTTGACCTTAGATGAGCTAGGAATTCAACTTTTAAACTGAAATCCGAAATTGTTGTGAAGAAACTTCGATGGAGCAGTAATGTTTTTGAGTTTTTGGAGTTTTGCTATTTTTTTTGTTTTTGTTTTTCTGGAAATTTAGATTTGAGAATGAACGTTTGCTACTGGAATTCATATTTGAATTTCTATGAATTTGGAAATTCAAACGTGAGATTTCAGCTTGTAAGAAAAAGATTTTTGGGAGGGAATTATAAGCTAAAAGGGATTTTGGAATTTTCAGGCTTCTAAACTTGTTAATCAAGGCACTAGGGCTGCCTTTTATAGGCAAAGAAAGGGGGCAGAATGTTCTGAAACTATTTTTCTATTTTTCCTCCTTTTTATTTTCAGAAATTGGTTGTTAAACCCTAAAGTTATGGCTTGTTAGCCAAGTTACTGCTTTTAGAATGCAGAAACTTACACTAAGGTCACCTTCTAGAAGGCCCTAGGGTGTTCTTTTAGCTATGAAAAACCTACACTACCCTTGTTTGAGTTCTAAAATTACTGATCCTTAACAAACTGGGCCATTTTCAATGCCCAAAATACCCCTGAAGACCCCCTGAAATTACTAACCAAACCCAAACCCCTTTGTCCTAGTTAGAACTCAACTATAGTTGATTAAGGAGTGACTCATTCAGCTATAATCCAAAATGATTCCAAAAATTCTAAAATTGAATCCAATTAGTGCTAATTGAGACTTAAAATTAATCCTAAAATACACTACTATCCAGTTATCAACTAACAATAGACTAATTACACTAAACAATAAAAGTGAATTATCGAAAAACAAGAACTAACACTTACATTAACTGATCAAAATCAATGAAACAGGGTTAACCCTGAACTAAATCAAAAATCAGAAAATTAAACGAACAATTAACAAAGCAGGATCGACCATGAACAGATATCAATCAATGACCAATTTATGAATTAAAAACTGACCTATTACGAGTTAAACTAACCTAATATGAATATGAACAGACCTAAATCATGTCTAAATTAACTAAAACCTACAGAAACATTCATGAATTGATTAAACAAAAGTTTAAACTAATTAGAAGATTCAAATAATAGAAGAAGTAAAAACAGAAAAACTTACTTATGCAAGTTGAACCAACTGAACTCCAACTCGAGCCCCGGAATAATGTATATGCGTGTTCTTTAATCCAAAAACAAGCGAACACATTATTGCGAGACTTGACTTGACCTCCAGACTCAGGCAATTGAAAAAAAAAATTAAGGAACTCGGATTTCTAGGGTTCTGCCAGTCTAATATCTGAAATTCGAGAAGATGTAAGAGGATTCAAGGAAATCTGGTTGGGGATTAGGGATGAGGGAAGTCAGAGGAAAGTAGGGCGTGAACTTGGTGCAATTTGGATAACTTTGTGTTTTGGCCGGAAAGTTTCGATTCAAGATTCGAACCATTTGGCTATGATTCGAAGGAAATCGTTTTGGGGGTTGGAAAGAGGAGTTCATGGGGAATCTATGGTGTATTTTTGGTGGAGTTTGGAGCTTCGCCGCCGGTGGTGGCGATTTCCGGCCGGCGGCGGACGGCGGAGGCACGGCGGAGAAGGGTGGGGTGCTGCCGGCGTTACATGGAGGGGGTTGGTACGAGGAAGGGGGTTTGGTCGTTGAGTTGTAACAAAGTGTTATTACACTTTTATGTAAAATGAAAGATCAAATCTGGGCCGTTAGATTGAGGGGTATGGACGGTCCAGATTTCCTTACGCCAAAACGGCGTCGTTTCATTTGATGGGGTGGACCGGGTGGGGAGAGAACCTGGGCCTGGGCGGGTGAGCTCTTGGGCTCAGATTCAATTAAGTGTAATTGCCCAGTTTTTTTATTTAGTTTCTTTTGTTTTCCTTCTTTTATTTATTTGTGTATTTTACTTATTATCTTTTTTTTTTTTTGAATTTTCTGATTTTATTATGTAAAATAAAAAGATCCAAATTAAATATAAGATGATGCTAATTATCTAATTCCTAATTTAAGAGGAAACTAAATCAAAATGTAAAATGTAAAATTTGAAATTGTAAAAAGACTATTTTTGTTATTTTTCTCTTATTTTGTAAAAGCCTAATTATTTACTCTAAAAAATGTAAAAATTAAATTCTAGGTGTTCGTGCAATCTTTATTTTATATGACTTATCATGCACACACAAATAGCATAAAAATGCAGTTAAATCCTAGAAATCAAATAACAAAAGAAAATTCATAATTTTAAGAAATTTATAGGAGTAATTTAAATGAGGCAAAAATCACGTGCTCACAGCTGCCCCTCTTTGTTCGGAGACACGAAGGGTTTTCGGGCAAAGATAAATGAGAAACCATGAGATTTTTGCCCACTTATCACTCCATGAGAAGCATTTTGAAAACCATCTGACCGAACCCTGCTTCAAAGGTTGCCTACATATCTTTGGCTATAAAGGAATCAGGTCAGTGTAGTTCTGGAAGGTCTGGTAGCTGGGACTACCAGGATCTGTGAATTTCACTGTCGTTGCTGCTGCTACTGCTTGCTGACCCCCTTATTACACCAAAAGGAAAATCAAAGCTAAGCTAGCTATGCCTATCGACTATGAGTTACAAGATTCCTATCTATAATTCTCTTGAAACTTGATCTTGAGTCTTAGACGATTTTGCTGTGGACTTCGATCTAAATCTTGATGCTTGCAAGTTGTAGGTTTTTACTTCTTCATGCAGCATTGGGTCAAAACAGGGTCACCGGAGCTTGTGACTTCGATCAGATTTTGAGCAATCCACGCCCTTGCTTGCTTCACATTTGAGTTTATCTCTTTTTTGTTCTTTTCTTCTTTTCTTTATTCCGAATTGAGATTTATTCCATTGGTCATCTCGTACCTTGTGTTTTGAGGTCAGCCTGCTTAAGATACCAAAACAAACAAACGAAAGAAATTTTCTGCCCCAGTTTTCACTAGGAAAATTTCGTGAGTTAGTTGTGACATATATCTAAGCAATCAAATCAGGATTGTGTATCCTTGTGAACAGATCCAGGTTATGCTGGAAAATGATCGGGTTTTGCCGGGATTTGGAATGAAAAAGCTCTTCGATTTTTTAGCCGGGAGATCCTCGGTTTTTTGGCCGGGATTTGGAAAGAAAAAGCTCCTCGGTTTTCTGGCCGGGAGGTCCTCGGTGTTTTGGCTGGGATTTGGAAAGAAAAAGCTTCTCGGTTTTCTGGCCGGGAGATCCTCGGTTTTTTGGCCGGGATTTGGAAAGAAAAGCTCCTCGGTTTTTTGGCCGGGAGATCCTCGGTTTTTTGGCCGGGATTTGGAAAGAAAAGGCTCCTCGGTTGTTTGGCCGCGAGATCCTCGGTTTTTTGTCCGGGATTTGGAAAGAAAAAGCTCCTTGGGTTTTGCCAGGGAGATCCTCGGTTTTTCGGCCGGGATTTGGAAACAAAAAGCTCCTTGGTTTTTTGGCCGGGAGATCCTCGGTTTTTTGGCCGGGATTTGGAAAGAAAAAGCTCCTTGGGTTTTGCCACGGAGATCCTTGGTTTTTCGGTCGGGATTTGGAAAGAAAAGGCTCCTATGCTACCATGATTTGTTTTTCTTTTGGGGTTTTCATTTTCATTTCTTTTCTTCTCTTCTTTTTTTTCTTATTTTCTTCTTCTTTTGATATTTTCCTTTTTATTTAGAAAAACGCATGAAAGAATTTTGGGGAAACTTCCTTTTTGGTCGTTTTCCTGCTGCAAAGCTGTTTCAGCGCTTGCGCATTACATTTCTTTTTGGGCTGCACCTACTTCTTGCACGGTTGCTTTGAATGGAACCTGTTTTCAACAAAGAACACTTTGTTAGTTTGAAGCAGTGGTTGGTTTTGTGGCCTAAATCATCCCAATTGCTTGATCCCGGCCCCCTTTCCATTGAGAACTTTGCTGCTTGTTGGCCTTGAGGGTGAATCTCTTTTCAAACCGACCGGGTTCAACTCTCAGGATTTCATTATGACTCGCCTGTGTGGGCTCTGGCCTTTTCACTTTATTCTGCCTTTGCCTTTGATTTTCTTTCTTTTCCAATGTCTTTGCTTCGAGAGCATCAACCACTATGGTCAGTCGGGATTGGCCTGACGCACTCGCTGAGGCTGGGCATTTTCTTTGATTCTTGCCGGGCGGAGCCCTGTAAAGCCAGTCCTGCCACCTTTTCTTTGGAATAGTTACTGAATCAGTGTTAAACCGAAAGGGATTCAAAGAAAAGTATACAAAAGGCAAGCATATGAGTTTAAAGAGAAGTGTCCCTTTCGGGGAAAAAGAAGGACTTATCTGGGGTGCGCATGCTAGCTCCAAATGAACATGACATGCTTCTTTGACTGGATGCCCGACCCACACAAACTTTCCAGCTTCTCGTGAACCCATTGTTCCGCATGTCAAAACCAGGGAACCTTGCCAGGACTTTTTAATGGTAAGATGTCTTCTTTTCGGCCGACAACGCCCTTTGCGGGTTTTCGCCAATCGACCTCTCTCATTTTTCTTCTCACCGTCGCCCCATAGTGCTCTTTGCGAGTTTTCACTAAGCGGATTCTCTCATTTTCATTTTCTCTACTCACCATCGCCTTATGGTGCCCGAAGGTTTTCACCGATAAGACTCTCTCATTTTATTTCTCTCAATTTGAATTGTATCAGATTCCAACAATGACGTTTTCCACTTCCTTGCCTTTGCCAATTGATCGGAAGGACTTGGACGAGGTCTTCGGGGTAAAAAGGATTTTGGGTGGGACTACAACTTTGGAACCGTTTCGGCAGATTCATAACCGAACCATCATATCATCTGCCCCAGTTTCAATTTTTGGGGAAATTGGAATTTTTGTTTTGGTGTGACTGAAACTCAGCGAGAGGCTGCCTACGTATCATTTCGGAATCAAGTCAAACGTAGTTCAGGCAAAACATTGTTTCTTGTTTTTGTTTTTGTTTTTGTTTTGTTTTTCTTTTCTTTCTTTTATTTTTCTTTTCTTTTTCTTTTCTTTTTCTTTCCTTTTTCTTTTCTTTTCTTTTCTTTTCTTTTCTTTTCTTTTTCTTTTCTTTTCTTTTCCTTTCTATTTTCTTTTCTTTTCTTTTCTTTTCTTTTCTTTTCCTTTCTTTTTCTTTTTGTACTTTCGGGTTCCAAAGAGGGTGACCAAAGAAGCATAACCGGCTCAAGGGGTTTACGAAGGATTGATAGTGTTTGGGGTAGCGGGAAGGAAAGCCTTCGTCATCTTAATTGTGCAAAATCCATCACCACATGAGAAATAGACGTAGTACCTTTTCACTGCATTTGCATTGACCGCTATTTCGGGATTATTTCCTTCGATATCTCCCAAATACAATGCTCCTCTCAGTAATATTTTCCGGATGATGTATGGAACCCTTCCAATTAGGAGTAAATTTTCCTTTTGCTTCCTGGTGATGAGGGAGAATGCGTCTTAACACAAGTTGTCCCACTTCAAAATTCCTGGGACACACATTCTTGTTGTAAGCGCGGGCCATTCTTTGTTGGTACAACTGCCCCGGATGTCCCTTAGTATAGCATACTCTTTTGTTGTAATGTATGGACCTTTCCAACCCGCAAACCAATTTTCCTTCAGTTATTCCAATTTTTTGTTTTATTTCCTCAAAGTTACCTTCTATGCATTTCGACTCTTGATTCATTTTTTCGAAGTGTGACAGCGTTTTGGGATCTAGGCATGAAGTCCGCAAGCATGTCATGTTATTTAAAGCTGCATTATTAGAACTAAAGAGGAGAAATGAAGGAGAAAAATAGCAAAATCCGAAAGAAAAATGAGCGATGAAATATTGATTTTATATTTTTTTGGAATTTTGAAGATAACAGGGTTCACGTTCGGGAATTTAAAGACAAGAAACTACAGCCGAGTTACACCCTGAAATAACTCGGGATGCAGAAAAAGTGGCAGGACGGGTCTACCGGTACTCCTGCCTACTCGGGAATGGCGTAGCCTTCCAATTTTGGAGTTTGGCGCTTGGTCCCATGTAGAGCACCCCAGCGTGCTAGTGCCCTCTCCCGGCTGAACCATACCTAATCATTTCTTTAGCCACCGTAGTTGAAGTATTCGACAGGAAAGGTTGGGGGCAAGGATTTCCTTCTTCGCACCGATCCGCCACCACAATTTCGAAGGCCTGGTAAACAATATGTCACTTCCTTCCTTTGCCTCCAAATATGGGATAGATGGGTCCCGATAAATGGACTGCTCGTCTTCTCCGTGGACCACGATTTCCTGATCTTCATACTTGAATTTCACCATTTGGTGGAGGGTGGAGGGTACGGCTCCCACGGCATGGATCCAGGGCCTTCCCAGAAGAAAAATGTAAGATGTATCCATGTCCAACACGTGGAAAGTTACCTCAAAATCCACCGGGCCAATGGTTAATACCAGATCAATTTCACCGATGGTATCCCTCTTAATGCCATCAAAAGCTCTCACACAGACATTATTGGGACGAATCCTTCCAGTCCCAATTTCCATTCTTTGCAGTGTGGAGAGTGGGCAGATATCAACGCCCGAGCCTCCATCCATCATGACTTGCTTGACATAGTAACCTTCACACTTGACAGTTAGATGCAAGGCTTTGTTGTGGGCCGCTCCCTCTGGAGGCAAATCATTTTTACTAAAAGATAGTTGATTGACGGCGAAGAATCTTTCTGCCATCCTTTCGAGCTGTTCGACTGAAGTTTCAATTGGCACATACGCCTCATTCAAGGTTTTCATAAGGATCTTCTGATGTTGACAACAGTGACACTTGCTCAGGATATTTTCTCAATTGATCTACTGTTTCATAATCAGGCATCTTCATTTTCTGGAAGAAGGCCTCTGCTTCCTCAGCGCTCACTGGCTTCTTGTACGGAAAGCGCTTTCGTGTGGCATTATTTACCTCTTGTACATTTGAATACTTCTCAACAAAAATTTTTCCTGGAAGTTCTCCCGAGATTTCTTTGCCCTTGTATGTAACCATTGTCTGCTGATAGTTCCATGGCACCGCAGAGGGGTCAGTCCTTGGCTTCTGTGGTACGCGTCCAATAACCACATGCTCATTCAGCCGAGGCAGTTTAATTGTCCCCCGTACCACATAAGTGTCACGACCCTACCGAGGTTAGGCTTGGCACTTACTGAGTACCGCTGTGGTGTACTCATGCCCTTCCTGCGCATGTTTTTCATGTGCAGATCATTCAGGTACCTCCACTCAGGCGCACTATCAGTGAGGCAGGAGGACTACGGAGACTTCGAGGTAGATCTGCTGCGTCCGCAGACCGACGAGTCTCCCTCTTACTCTGTCTTTAGTACTTAGTTTTTCCTTCTTCGGTTGTTAGAAATTTTGGAGTTTGGAACCTTTACTATACACTTCTGTAGCCTGTGTTGCCCGTGAGTTTCCGGGTTTTGGGAATTGTTTTAAGCTTGTGATATTGAGTTGTACTTGCCAAGTGGCATTTAGTACAGTTTCCTTTAGATACTTGATTTGATTTTCTCTATTTTTCCGCAATTATTATATTTCCGCAAACGATAGGCTTACCTGGTCATGGGGACCAAGTGCCGTCACGACATGTTCACGGTTGGTGAACTAGGGTCGTGACAAGTTGGTATCAGAGCTATAGGTTCATAGGAGTCACGGAACACAGGCCGGTTTATTAGAGTCTCGCGGATCGGTACGGAGACGTCTGTACTTATCTACGAGAAGCTATGTAACTGTTTAGGAAAAATCTTCACTTCTTGAATTCCTCGTCGTGCGGTATTTTTGACATCAAATCTAAATTTCTGTCTTCTATTCTCTCACAGATGGTGAGGACACGCGCTACTCGAGATGATCAGGCACCGCGCCCCCTACCGCAGCCGCCAGAGGCTGGGGCCGGGGGAGAGGTCGAGGACGCGCACGTGGTGCAGCTAGAGCACCTGCGCGAGCTACCGCCGAGGTACCACCAGCAGATCCAGCCGGAGCCCAGGCACCTGGCACACCTACTACTGCCACTACTACTCCAGCGCTCCAGGAGACTTTGGCTCAGTTCATGAGTATGTACACCACCTTGGCTCAGGCAGGGTTGCTTCCCATTGCTGCAGCCACATCCCAGGCCGGGGGAGGAGCACAGACTCCCGTCGTCCGCACTCCTGAGCAGCGAGTGCAGGTTGAGGAGGCTCCCGAGATTATTCCGGCACCGCCTGCAACACCAGTTCAGCCCGAGGATGGGTCAGCTGCTTCGGAGGACGAGCAGCGCAGACTTGAGAGGTTCAAGAAGTATGATCCCCCAGTGTTCAGTGGATTAGCATCAGACGATGCCTTAGAATTTCTAGAGGAGTGTCATCGTATTCTTCGCACTATGGGCATAGTGGAGTCCAGCGGGGTTTCTTTCACTGCTTTTCAGCTTCGGGGAGCTGCCTATGATTGGTGGCGCACTTATGAGATAGACAGTCCAGTCGAGGCTGCTACACTGACTTGGACCCAGTTCTCGAACATGTTTATGAGAGAGTTTGTTCCCCCAGACGC
>NW_017670650.1:327512-383542 GCF_001879085.1 Nicotiana attenuata | reverse complement strand
CGTTTGGGCCCCAGGGTCGTCCCTCGAGCGTACAGAGATTCGCAGTTTCCTGGCTTGGCGGGTTACTTACCGCGTTTGTGGAGGGATTCTCATCGATTGCTACCCCTATGACTAGATTGACCCAGAAGGGTGCCCCATTCCAGTGGACAGAGGAGTGTGAGGCGATCTTTCAGAAGCTCAAGATAGCTTTGACTACAGCCCATATCTTGATGTTGCCTACCGGTTCGGGGTCTTATACTGTCTATTGTGACGCCTTAAGAGTTGGCCTTGGAGCAGTGTTGATGCAGGACGGTAGGGTGATTGCCTACGCGTCCAGGCAGTTGAAGGTACATGAAAAGAATTACCCTGTCCACGACCTTGAGTTAGCTGCCATTGTTCATGCCTTGAAGATCTGGCGTCATTACCTGTATGGTGTGCCTTGTGAGATCTATACTGATCGTCGGAGTTTGCAGCACTTGCTTAAGCAGAAGGACCTGCATATGCGTCAGAGGAGATGGTTAGAGTTGTTAAAGGATTATGATATTACTATTCTTTATCACCCGGGCAAGGCCAATGTGGTAGCGGATGCCTTGAGTCGCCGGGCGAAGAGTTTAGGGAGCTTGGCATATTTACCAGCTTCAGAGAGGCCTATGGTGATGGATGTTCAGGCCTTAGCCAGCAAGTTCGTGAGATTGGATCTTTCGGAGCCCAGTCGAGTTCTAGCGTGTGTGGTTTCCCGGTCCTCCTTATTTGATCGTATCAGGGAGCGGCAGTATGATGACCCTCATATGCTTGTCCTTCAGGACAAGGTTCAGTGTGGAGATGCCAGAGATGTGACCATTGGAGATGACGGGTTATTGAGGATGCAGGGCCGGATTTGTGTGCCCAATGTTGATGGTCTTCGAGAGTTGATTCTAGTAGAGGCCCATAGTTCGCGGTATTCCATCCATCCGAGTGCCGCGAAGATGTATCAGGACCTGAGGCAGCATTACTGGTGGAGGCAGATGAAGAAGGATATAGTTGGTTATGTGTCTAGGTGCCTCAACTGCCAGCAGGTGAAGTATGAACACCAGCGCCCGGGTGGGTTGCTCCAGCAGATAGAGATTCCGGAGTGGAAATGGGAGCGCATCACCATGGATTTTGTATCTGGACTTCCACGGACCTTAAAGAAGTTTGATTCCGTTTGGGTTATTGTGGATCAGCTGACCAAGTCCGCTCATTTCATTCCTGTGTGTACCACTTATTCATCGGAGCGGTTGGCGGAGATTTATATCCGGGAGATCGTCCGTCTGCATGGTATTCCAGTTTCTATCATTTCGGACAGAGGTACTCAGTTTACATCGCGGTTCTGGAGAGCTGTGCAGCAGGAGTTAGGCACTCGGGTGGAGTTGAGCACATCATTTCACCCCCAGACGGACGGACAGTCCGAGCGCACTATTCAGATTCTTGAGGACATGCTCCGTGCGTGCGTGATTGTGTTTGGATGGTCTTGGGATCATTTCTTGCCATTGGCGGAGTTTGGTTATAACAACAGCTATCAGTCCAGCATTCAGATGGCGCCGTATGAGGCTTTATATGGCAGGAGGTGTAGGTCTCCGGTGGGTTGGTTTGAGCCGGGTGAGGCCAGGCTATTGGGTACAGAGATGGTTCAGGATGCATTGTAGAAGGTCAAGGTGATTCAGGACAGACTCCGTACAGCCCAGTCTAGATAGAAGAGTTGCGCGGACAGGAAGGTTCGTGATGTTTCATATATGGTTGGTGAGCGGGTCCTGCTTCGGGTCTCGCCTATGAAGGGTGTCATGAGGTTTGGAAAGAAAGGGAAGCTGAGTCCGAGGTTTATTGGCCCATTTGAGATCTTAAGGCGAGTTGGGGAGGTTGCTTATGAGCTTGCCTTACCTCCCAGCTTGGCCGGAGTTCATCCGGTATTTCATATTTCGATGCTCCGGAGGTATCACGGTGATCCGTCGCACGTGTTGGATTTCAATTCAATCCAGTTGGACAAGGATCTATCCTATGTTGAGGAGCCAGTGGCTATTTTGGACAGGCAGATCAGAAAGTTGAGGTCAAAGAACATAGATTCAGTAAAGGTTCAGTGGCGGGGTCAGCCGGCCGAGGAGGCGACTTGGGAGACCGAGCAGGATATGCGCAGCCAGTACCCTCATCTTTTCACTACTTCAGGTATGTTCTCTATGCTCGTTCGAGGACGAATGAATGTTTAAGTGTAGGAGGATGTAACGACCCGGCCGGTCGTTTTTGGAATTTACGCCCCGATCCCCCATTAACTGCTTCCCCTAAGTTCATTCCTGCTATTTTGGTTTGACGGGACGTTCAGTGTTGAGTTTTGGAAAGTTTTGGGACACCTAGTCCCTAAATGAGAGCTTAAGTGTTGAAAAGTGGTCCGTAGTCGGAACAGTGTGAAGACGACCTCGGAATGGAAATCTGATGGTTCCATTAGCTCCGTTAGGTGATTTCAGGGTTGGGAGCGTGTTCGGAATGTATTTTAGGAGCTCGTAGCTCATTTAGGCTTGAAATGCCGAAGTTTTAATTTTTGAAGTTTCCGGTTCGATTTTTTATCCGAGGGTCGGATTGGAATTCCGGAAGTTGCAGTAGCTCCGTCATGTCATTTGGGATGTGTGTGCAAAATTTCAGGTCATTCGGACGTGTTTTGGTTAGGTTTTTGATCGAAAGCGTATTTGGAAGAAACTTGTAGTTCTTAGGCTTGAATCTTTGATTTAATCGGGTTTCCGGTGTTGTTTTAGGTGTTTTAAGGATTGGTGCAAGTTTGAACGATGTTATGGGATATGTCCGTAGGTTCTGTTGAGGTCATGGGGGCCTCGGGTGTGTTTCGGATGCTCAACGGGGCATTTTTGTGTTGATCAAAGTTGCAGATTTTGCTTCAGCTGTTGCAGACCATTTTCCTTCTCTGCGATCGCATCATTCCTTCCGCGATCGCATAGTGTAAATTCAGAGGATGATATTTTTGTTCTACGCGATCGCATTATACGGTTCGCGATCGCAGAAGTCAGCTTTCCCCTTCTTCGCGTTCGCAAATGCACTCACGCGTTCGCATAGTAGAACTTAGGAGCTGGTGCCTCATTGCTATTTCCTCTTCGCGATCGCGTGGCCCAATTCGCGATCGCATAGTTCTGGTTCCCTCTCTTCTGCGATCGCATGGCTTGGAATGCGTTCGCATAGACCATTTTCAGGAGCCTTTTAACTTTACTCTTCGCGATCGCAACCCAATTCCTGCGATCACATTGAACAAATACCTGGGCAGTTATAAACATGTCAAAATCCGAGGGTTAGCCATTTTTACCAAAACTCAAGCTTGAGAGCTCGGATTTGAGGGAGATTTCGAGAGTTTTGCAAGGGCAACAATTGGGTAACGATTCTAAACTCCTTTATACTCATAACCACTAACCTAATCATGAATTCCCCTTTTAATTTCAGATTTTTGATGAAAAATTTATAAAACTTCATAGACCGAATTTTTGAGTTTTGAGTGGGTGTTTGAACTCCGATTTGAGAGATTTATATATGGGTGGACTCGTGAGAGTACGAGGGTTCTGAAAATGTCAATTTCATCCGATTCCAAGACGTTGGCCTGAGGGGCATTTTGGTCATTTTACCTAATTTCGCGTCTTAGTTTTGAATTAAATAGTAGAATCAGTTGTTTGAGGTGTTATTTACGATATGTAATTGTATTGAATAGATTTGGGCCATTTGGAGTCGGATACTCGTGGCAAAAGTGTGATTTCGAGTTGATTTTGGAGCCGGTTCGAGGTAAGTGGCTTGTCTAACCTTGTGTGGGGGATCCTTTTCCCTTAGGATTTGTTGTTTGTTGATTTGAGTGCCTTGTACGCGAGGTGACGAGCGCGTACTTGAGCCAATTGTTGAAAATCCGATTTTCTTAAGATATTGAGATTGAGTTCCTTTCATATTTGCTTTATTCTACTTGCACTTATAACCTGTGCTAGATTAGGAAAGCATGTTTAGTTGATTTAACTTGTCTAATTGCTTAAGTTGCCTTGACTGTACTACGTGAAGCATGCTAGGCCAGTACTACCTGTTGCTTGTCCTTTGTACTCCGTTTCCGTGTACCTTCTGGTTGTGATTGCGCATTTACATTGGGACTACGGATGTGGAATTCCAGTAGCTCCCCCCCTTGTTTGTTTACTTTGGGACTGCGGGTTAGATTCCCGATAGATCCCCCTGCACTTTTACTTTGGGATTGCGGGTTAGATTCTCGATAGATCCCCCTGCACTTTGATGGTTGGACTACGGGACGGTATCCCGTGAGATCCTTCGGATGTACATATATGATGGACTACGGGACGGTATCCCGGGAGATCCACTGGACAGTTGAGAAAAAGGGGCTACAGGACGGTATCCTGGGAGACCCTCATTGATACCATTGGTATTGAGCTGTGTTTACTCTGTGTTCATTCTGTACTCATGTAGTTGTTATAGCCTCGTTGACTTGTCTTATCTAACTGCTATACTTATTATATCTGTCAGATTTTTATACTATTAAATTATTATTATTATTATTATTATATTTTGTCTCAGTAGGGCCCTGGCCTTCCTCGTCACTACCCAACCGAGGTTAGGCTTGGCACTTACTGAGTACCGCTGTGGTGTACTCATGCCCTTCCTGCGCATGTTTTTCATGTGCAGATCATTCAGGTACCTCCACTCAGGCGCACTATCAGTGAGGCAGGAGGACTACGGAGACTTCGAGGTAGATCTGTTGCGTCCGCAGACCGACGAGTCTCCCTCTTACTCTGTCTTTAGTACTTAGTTTTTCCTTCTTCGATTGTTAGAAATTCTGGAGTTTGGAACCTTTACTATACACTTCTGTAGCCTGTGTTGCCCGTGAGTTTCCGGGTTTTGGGAATTGTTTTAGGCTTGTGATATTGAGTTGTACTTGCCAAGCGGCATTTAGTACGGTTTCCTTTAGATACTTGATTTGATTTTCCCTATTTTTCCGCAATTATTATATTTCCGCAAATGTTAGGCTTACCTGGTCATGGGGACCAGGTGCCGTCACGACATGTTCACGGTTGGTGAACTAGGGTCGTGACAATAAGCTCCTTTTGGTACATACATTTGTATCCCCTTTTTCACTTCAAACTTCTGCGGAGCGCTCACAACTAGTGGTTTTTCCTGGCGACCTCGCGGAACATAGAGAACTTCGTTTTCAGGAGGCACCGTCTCTGCTTTTGTTTCAACCTTCTTCTCAAGTTCAGTCTTGACAATTTTATTCTTCTTTTCCCTTTTTTCCTGCTTCGGGGGTGCCCTAGGCTTCCTTTCTGCCTCGGCAATAGCAATTTTGGCTTTCAGGGCCGGATCAAATTCCCTGTCCTCACAAATCATCTCGATTACCGGCCCGTTGTTGTGAGCGGGCAACGGATTATTGGTCACATTCGGGGCTTCTACGTCCCTCAACACTATTTTTCCTTGTTCGATCAAATCTTCCACGGCTTTCTTTAATGTCGAGCAGTTGTCAGTACTATGCCCCTCGGCTCCTGAGTGATAAGCACATCGGACGCCCCGTTGATAGGCTGGTGATTCCAGGTTTCGCCTGTTTTGGGGTATAGGTTGCAACAGATTCATCTGGACAAGCTTTGGCAACAAACTGGAGTAGGGTTCACCAATAGGTGTAAAGTTTGGTCGTATGGGTGGTGGACGGATGTTATTTTGTGGTGGTCGGGGATTGTAGTGGTTCTGGTAAGGAGGCTGGTTCCTTTGGACTGGAGGTTGATTTCTGTTAGCTTGTGGTTGCGGTCGGCCGAAAGGTTGAGCATTCATGACCGCGTAGGGTGGGGGAGCATACGCCATATCAGTATGAGGATAGTAGTGTTGAGGGGTTCTTTCAGAGAACAGAGGTCTGGGAGCCCGATATCTTCTTCCCCTTGATGCTACCATAACTGTTTCCTCTTTCATTTTATCTTTGGTCGTCCCTCCAGACCCGCCTTGGATGGCTTGGGAGGTTGCTCTGATGGCCGATTGACTCAAAATCCGGCCCGTTTCCAAACCGTTTCCTACCATTTCACCAATTTTGATTGCCTCTGCAAAAGGCTTGCCCATGGCCGACATCATATTCTGGAAGTGTCTGCTTCCTGGGCTTGAAGGAAAACAGTGACCATCTCTACCTCATCCATCGGAGGCTTCACTCTTGATGCTTATTCGCGCCACTTAATTGCATATTCTCTGAAGCTCTCTGATGGCTTCTTCTTTAGATTTGCTAGAGAATTGCGATCTGGTGCGATATCGATGTTATATTGAAATTGCCTAACAAAGTCTCTGTCAAGATCGTCCCAGATGTGCCAACGTGAGATGTCTTGGTCCATGAACCATTCTGAGGCAATGCCGATTAAGCTCTCTCCGAAATATGCCATCAACAACTCTTCTTTGCCACCGGCTCCCCGTAACTGATTGCAATACTTCTTCAAATGAGCAATGGGGTCATCGTGCCCGTCATACTTTTCAAACTTTGGCATTTTAAACCCCAAGGGCAAGTGTACATGAGGGAACATGCACAAATCTGTATAAGAGACACTCTTTTGCCCACTCAAGCCTTGCATATTCTTTAAACTCTAATCGAGGCTTCTCATTCTCTTTGCCATCTCATCCGGCTCTGAGGTTTTGGGGGTTTTGTCTTGCCCCGGTGTAAGCTCGTATGGCGGTGGCTGAGAGTAAGGGTATTGAGGATAATGAGGAGGGTCAGCCTGAAAGACGGGATTTTGAAATGTGAAAACCGAAGGGTCGGAAGCATGCTTCGGTAGTGATGGTTGTGTGGTTGCGGAGCATGGTGGAGCCGTGAAGATGTTGGGAGCAGTTCCACACGGGAACACCTGGGGGCGAACCTCAGAAGGCGTTGCTAGGAAATGGGCAGTTATAGTAGGTTGCCCCAAAGGAGTGTTTGGGTGGCTGATGGGACAGTAGTAGCACCTCCAGATCTAGGGAATAACTCCGGGAATCCGGGGATGGTGCTTGGAGGTTCCCTTCCATTGTTCCAAGCATCCCACATTTCCATCAATCGCAGGCGCAATATCCGATTTTCTTCAGCTGTAAGGGACTCAGAGGCCGGGACCCCCGAGATGGGGCTGTCTTCGGGTATGGGGATTGCAGGCAGAGTCATCTCAGACGACATCTCTGTACTTCCTTTTGATCTAGTGAAATATCGATGTGAGGCCAGCTTACCACAAATCAACCACTGTTTCTAAAAAGATCAACTGGAAATGACAGCAACAATGGTTAGTTTGAAACAAATAACAGATAGGGAACCGCACATTGGAGTGTGATGCACCTATACAGTTAAGTGAATATCTATATGTTTGCTACGGTTGCATGCGTCATCCCGGCTTTTCTCTTGTTCCCTTTCTTTCTCTTTTTGTTTTGTTTTCTCATTTTCTTTTCTCTCTTCTCTCTTTATTTCATTTTTCTGCTTTTTCTTTTTCTTTGGCCATGGTTTTTCACTCGATACTTTATTTTCTTCCTTTGTGTTTCCTTTTATCTCTTGTTTTTCCTTTTATTTAATTCCTCGTATTTCTCTTTTTCCCTTTTTCTTAGGATTACGGTCGAATCTTATATAGATTGCCTACGTATCATGGCCCCGCATGAATCAGACCAGGCGTAGTTCTTGCAAATAAGGTAAATAAGCGAACTCTTTTTTTTTGGAACTTTGGAAAGAAATGCTTTAAAAGAAAAAAGGAAATATTTTTTATTTTGATTTTTCTTTTTATTTTTTGAAAGAAAGACTTCTAAAAAAAATTTCTTTTCTTTTTATTGGAACTTTGGGAATTTTAGAAGTAAAAAGAAATATTTTTGTTTGAGTTTTCATTTATTTAAACACGAAAGAAAAATATATTTTTTTGGATTTTGAAAGTTACCTCTTAATTTTCGGAAGAGGGATTTTTATGAAAATGTTTTGGATTTTTGAGGAAAATATTTTTTGGACTCAATTTTTTCAAAATTTGTATATATATATATATTTTTTTTTTTTTTTTTTGTTTATGAAAGAAAGACATCTAAGGAGTCTTTTGATGATTTATTTTGACCTAAAAGGAAAAAGTGGCTATTTAAAGAAAAAAATGGCTATTTAATGACTCATTTTGACTTAAAAGAAAAAGAGGCTATTTGTTCAAAATTTTTATTTGGGAAAACAAATACTCGGTTTTGCGGATACGACCTTTCAGCACTTCCGGGAGGGATGATTTTAAGGTTGTGCCTGCTAACCGTTTAAAATGATTCAGGGTGGCTTTTCTTGCAAAAACAGCCTTCCGGCGTCCTTTTGGGGACATTCGGCTTATTTTAAACAAGAATGGCGTCACCCGACTTATTTTGTGACAAAAATTAAAATTTGGTATTTTTGGCTATTTTTGCAAAAGGGTGGTTGGACCCGATGAGGGTTGCCTACGTATCTCACATCCGGTGAGAATCAAACCAGCGTAGTTTCGGACAGACTTGCCTCAAAACTATTTTGACCAACAATTGTCTTTCTGTTTTTCAAATATTTTCTCTTTTTTTTTTTTCCAAAAAATCCGGTAGCATTTCGGTACTATTTGGGTATTGGGTCTTTTTCAAACAAATGATTTCCCTCATTTCGTCCTAACACTGCTATTTTTCACAATTTTTCATTCATTATATACAAGCCGGTCAACATGCACAACCGAGCAAATAAATGCGCAAATAGCACGTAAGATGCATCAAGATGGTCAATTCATTTCGGGTCACCTGTCCTAGACGGAACCAACCCCTGTGTTGAGTCCCTTAAGTCAAATGCACATGATGCAAACAAACGTCCTATTAGGGATCCGGCATGAGGTCGAGTTATTCTAAGTTCAAAACCTGGGTCTATGTTCTAGACTGTGTACCCGAGCGGACAACTCGAGTCGAGGAGGGGGCTACGTATCGGGGACCCGCGAGATCGTCCGGCTTAGTAACTTGTCCGGCCTCTTCCTTATTTCAAGGTATGACACTAACAGAATAGGGAGTCTCAACCAGTAAGCACATCCCCGGAGGTGAGAAGAGAAGGGTTTCGGCACAGTTTTATATATATAATTCAGATAATATCAAAGCGGTAAAGCACTTAGCACATTTAGCATGAAACATGTAGGAAAATCTGACAAATCCAAATATAATAATTATACTAAGCTCGAATTCTTGAACCCTGAATAGAAATTCTGGGTTCGTGTCCCCAGCAGAGTCGCCAGAGCTGTCACACCTCCTTTTTACACACCTACCCCGAAGGATAATGTATAGGGAGTTTTTCCATTTAAAGTGACATCATTCGAAATGAGATTATTTATTTGATTTTTAGAGTCGCCACTTGGGATAGGATTGGCTTTTGGTGTCCCAAGTCACCGGTTTAACTTAAATCCCAAATCGAGGAAAATTTCGACTTCCCAGTTGCAGTCTGCGAACCAGAAATTCTGAATAAGAAATTCTGTTGACCCGAGGGAAGGTGTTAGGCACCCCCGGATCCCGTGGTTCTAGCACGGTCGCTTAAATTATTATAATTGGCTAAAATCTGATTTTAATACATGTTTTTAACTTATGTGCTTTTTAACTTGAAAACCGCTTTTATTATTATTTTTTAAAGAGAATTGCAACGTCGTGAAAACGCGTCTCGAACCACGTCACATAAATGCACCCGCGGTTTTTGACACATTTCGACTTCGTTGGGATTTGGATTTGGGTCACATAAATGTACACCCGAGTTTAGGAAGGTAAAATTATTAAAAAGCGCGCCTAAAGCGACTAACGTATTATTAACTTTGTAGAGGGCCGTGAAATTAGCTAAGCACGCCCCAAGTTCTAAGTATTTTTAATTAAGCATTTAATGAGGGCCCCGCAATTTATGGGTTTTTTTTGGCGGGGCTCGTCTCATTTTTTATTATTTAAAGGCCAACCTAAAGCAAACACCTAACTCGAAACCAAAATTTATATTTGCAAACTAGTCCCCCGTATTCCTAATGTAACATGAAAGATTTTTGATTTTTAGCAGTTTTGAATTTGAAGACTTGGCCCAATGTATTGCCAAAGATGCATAACTCAACCTCTAATCCTGGGCCTCGGAATTTGGCCCGATTATATGAATTACCAACCCTCTGAGAGACTGCTTGCATTGGGCCTCTGTGAATTGGCCCAGTAATTGTATTCCCCCAGGACCAGGCCTGTTTGACGAGAGATAGGGGTGGGCTCACCGTGAGCCCAAACGTGATATCAACTATATGACCAAATTCATACAAAACACTAAATGACAATAGTATTTATCCAAAATCTGGTTCGTTATTAAAATCTGTATTTCTACATTGGAGAGTTAAAAAAAACAATCAAGGCAACAATTGAAACGTTTTCTGAATCATTCATTAACATGAAACATCAGGAGAATAGCAATTTGAGCATAATGTAATTGTTTTTCATTACAAAGATTAGTCACCTTATTAATTTCCCCTTTAATAATGAGGACCTGGAATGCTAAAATAGAAGGCTGTTATGTAGTTTAAACTTTAATAATTACACAGATGGTCTAAGTCAATGTATTATTGGTCCTAAAGGAGGACCTGGAAGGCTGGTGTATAAAATCACAGACTAGGCTGTTCATTAAAATGAAATATGCTAAGCTAATGACTAATCTATAATCTAACACAAATGACAGTCTAAATCAGTTCCAACAGTCCGATACAATTCCAATTGACTTAAACATCCCTAATTACATAGTCTAGGCATTTAACATTCATGCGGTACAAATCAAACAACTAACTAATTAACTAACATCAATTTAACTACAGGCAACAAAAATATCAACAAACGAGCATCTGATGAATACTTTGCAGTTCCACTCCAATTCAAAGCTCATTGAGGTGAATTTAAAGGATATGTACCTGGAATTACAATGAGACAAAAGGAAAGGATCAGCAGCAGTCGAATGAGCAAGCAAACAGCTCGAAACTGATCTCTAATCTCAGGATTAGTATCAAATGAAAACCAGCAGCTCAATAACCAGCAAATTGACTTGAAAACCCAAATTTAACTCGGAATTAAACCCCAGGAACCTTAGGACACCTTAATTACTGAAAACAGAAGTGCTGAAACCATTTCTGACCTTAGATGAGCTAGGAATTCAACTTTTAAACTGAAATCCGAAATTGTTGTGAAGAAACTTCGATGGAGCAGTAATGTTTTTGAGTTTTTGGAGTTTTGCTATATTTTTTTTGGTTTTTCTGGAAATTTAGATCTGAGAATGAACGTTTGCTACTAGAATTCAGATTTGAATTTCTATGAATTTGGAAATTCAAACTTGAGATTTCAGCTTGTAAGAAAAAGATTTTTGGGAGGGAATTATAAGCTAAAAGGGGTTTTGGACTTTTCAGGCTTCTAAACTTGTTAATCAAGGCACTAGGGCTGCCTTTTATAGGCAAAGAAAGGGGGCAGAATGTTCTGGAAGTATTTTCCTATTATCCGCCCTTTTTATTTTCAGAAATTGGTTGTTAAACCCTAAAGTTATGGCTTGTTACCCAAGTTACTGCTTTTAGAATGCAGAAACTTACACTAAGGTCCCCTTCTAGAAGGCCCTAGGGTGTTCTTTTAGCTATGAAAAACCTATACTACCTTTGTTTGAGTTCTAAAATTACTGATCCTTAACAAACTGGGTCATTTTCAATGCCCAAAATACCCCTGAAGACCCCCTGAAGATACTAACCAAACCTAAACCCCTTTGTCCTAGTTAAAACTCAACTATAGTTGATTAAGGAGTGATTCATTCAGCTATAACCCAAAATGATTCCAAAAATTCTAAAATTGAATCCAATTAGTGCTAATTGAGACTTAAAATTAATCCTAAAATACACTACTATCCAGTTATCAACTAACAATAGACTAATTACACTAAACAATAAAAGTGAATTATCGAAAAACAAGAACTAACACTTGCATTAACTGATCAAAATCAATGAAACAGGGTTAACCCTGAACAAAACCAAAAATCAAAAATTTAAACGAACAATTAACAAAGCAGGATCGACCATGAACAGATATATCAATCAATGACCAATTTATGAATTAAAAAATGACCTATTACGAGTTAAACTAACCTAATATGAATATGAACAGACCTAAATCATGTCTAAATTAACTAAAACCTACAGAAACATTCATGAATTGATTAAACAAAAGTTTAAACTAATTAGAAGATTCAAATAATAGAAGAAGCAAAAATAGAAAAACTTACTTATGCAAGTTGAACCAACTGAACTCCAACTCGAGCCCCGGAATAATGTATATGCGTGTTCTTTAATCCAAAAACAAGCAAACACATTATTGCAAGACTTGACTTGACCTCCAGACTCAGGCAATTGAAAAAAATATCAAGGAACTTGGATTTCTAGGGTTCTGCCAGTCTAAGATCTGAAATTCGAGAAGATGTAAGAGGATTCGAGGAAATCTGGTTGGGGATTAGGGATGAGGGAAGTCAGGGGAAAGTAGGGTGTGAATTTGGTGCAATTTGGATAACTTTGTGTTTTGGCCGGAAGGTTTCGATTCAAGATTCGAACCATTTGGCTATGATTCGAAGGAAATCGTTTTGGGGGTTGGAAAGAGGAGTTCATGGGGAATCTATGGTGTATTTTTGGTGGCGTTTGGAGCTTCTCCGCCGGCGGCGGCGATTTCCGGCCGGCGGCGGACGGCGAAGGCACGTCGGAGAAGGGTGGGGGGCTGCCGGCGTTACAGGGAGGGGGTTGGTACGAGGAAGGAGGGTTTGGTCGTTGAGTTTTAACAAAGTGTTATTACACTTTTATGTAAAATGAAAGATCAAATCTGGGCCGTTAGATTGAGGGGTATGGACGGTCCAGATTTCCTTACGCCAAAACGGCGTCGTTTCATTTGATGGGGTGGACCGGGTGGGGAGAGAACCTGGGCCTGGGCGGGTGAGCTCTTGGGCTCAGATTCAATTAAGTGTAATGGCCTTGTTTTTTTTATTTTGTTTCTTTTGTTTTTCCTTCTTTTATTTATTTGTGTATTTTACTTATTATCTTTTTTTTTTTTGAATTTTCTGATTTTATTATGTAAAATAAAAAGACCCAAATTAAATCTAAGATGATGCTAATTAACTAATTCCTAATTTAAGAGGAAACTAAATCAAAATGTAAAATGTAAAATTTAAAATTGTAAAAAGACTATTTTTGTTATTTTTCTCTTATTTTGTAAAAGCCTAATTATTTACTAAAAAATGTAAAAATTAAATTCTAGGTGTTCGTGCAATCTTTATTTTATATGACTTATCATGTACACACAAATAGCATAAAAATGCAGTTAAATCCTAGAAATCAAATAACAAAAGAAAATTCATAATTTTAAGAAATTTATAGGAGTAATTTAAATGAGGAAAAAATCACGTGCTCACAAGGAGGTTCGTAAGTTGTACCAAAACTTTGTTAAACTTGAACTCTAAAGTCAGACTTGTGTAAGCCATTCTCGTGAGTTTGTGACTTAGGCTTTAGGCTTATAATGTCATTTCTTCTACCCTTGTCTTCTTTGTCACATGCCCGTACTTCTCTGTCATATGGTAGCAGTGAGATAAGTTTATTTCTTATTTTTGAGTCACTCAAAAAGGCATACTGATCACAACTCATATGTATAATCTGAGTTGAGAATCTTCCATGTACAGAAACCATGTCTTTTAGGATATAATAATTGCCTCCTTACCTAACTGAATGGCATAGGCGCCATTAGTCATAACTAGCTTACCACTCAAATTTTAATTAAAGTTTACTGTAAGGTGCTCTTTTTATTAATTTTATGTTCTAAAAGTAAACACCACCTGCGAAAAGCTTCTTTAGAAAGGCGAGAAATCACGAATGAAAAGAATCAAAAGTCCCCCTTCTCTAGGGAGCGGTCAACACGCTCCTCTTGCGATTTATCATTTGTGACTTAACTTACTCATTTGTCCAAACCAGAACTTTAATATTTCGTGTTAATGTAGCCCTGGAGGATGTAGAAACTATTTACGCAACCATGCTCTTACTCAAAAATATCCTTTCAGACCATTAGGAATTTTTTTCCACATCCAAACTATTAGTAATAGCATAATGAGCATCTGATTGTTAGAGCTATTCAGTTAATTTGATGTCGACAAGGTCGACAGCAAACGGTGATTTCTTAACCTTTACAATGTAAACTGAAATAAATCATCTCCTAATCTTTCTTGCATGCATTCCAATGAGCTTGATTCCTCTCTTATTTTTAAACATCTATGCCAATATCTGTGAGAAAAAGATGCTATTATTTGTGGAGTTCAAATAACAGCAAAGAATTTTGATGCAAAGATGTGGCACATATCTTGCATTTCTCTTCGTACTTAAAAGTAAATAGTGGATATAAAATAGTACCTACTATCGCAAGGTACTCATTGATATGAGAAAGTAATTCACTACCTCAAGTGTCTTTCTTCATATATAGTTATTATGTTTGTTTAGATACTTGGGTTGAGAAGTGAGTTAGTTAAGGATGTGTATTTGAAATACGAGCATCTCACATCTCGGGTGTTCTTTCTTTTTCTTTCTGTGAATAGAAGATTTATATAATGTTGTAGATATCTTACATTGTTAAGAATCAGATAATTTCTCTAATTATTTATTTCTCTTTTTCTTTGCATGAACACTTGGAGCAAAACCGGAGTCTCATTCGAGACTCAATACTACCCGAGCATGGAGTCATCGCATCTCATACCGTCTTCCATAGAGTCCCGGATAGTAAGAAAACAAGAGAAACGCTTGGGGACGCCTATGGCGTCTTTCATTTTTTTTTCTCTATCATTTGTTTAATTTCTTTATGATTGTCGATTTATTTGGGGTTTGTCTTATATTACATTTGGTAGCTAAATTTTATTTTGTTTAGCGGCATTTACTCAAGTTAATAATAAATCGCCGATTTTATTTACATGAGTCTTAAGGGATTTTAAAATCAACAATTTGAGATAATGGCTTATTTATTTATTTATTTATTTCTAAATATTTGCCCACATCAATTTTGGAAATACTTAGCGTTCTTTGTCAGCATTTGTCCATAAAAAGCTTGCTTCTTTCTTACAATGTTCAAGTCTAATTAAGGTTTTCGAAAAAATGGCCTTTGTAGTGTTTATTTGGCATATCAAACTCAAGTTTTACTCATTTAGTAATATTTTAGTATATATAAAAAATAGTCACATTTTATTTTCCTACTATGCATAACAATATTAAATTTTTTACTTATAATGAATCAACCAAAGTTTGGCCGGTTAACCGTATTAACGGATCCTATAGGGTGCTTTAACAACCTTCCCTATAGGATTAACTAGAACCCTTACCCATATTCTTAAAGTTATGCGGGCCATTAAAATATATTTAGCCTTAAGCATTATTTAGCTAAAATTGGTGTCCTAATTCATCGTTAAAATAATTAGGTGGCGACTCTCTTTGATTAATTAAACCTTCAGAATTACCAATATGTTATACTCTAGTTTGACCAGTGTTAAAATAGGTGTATAACAGCTTGGCGACTCTGCTGGGGATTTTAGGTTCTAAACCACAACAAACTTAGGTTAATAATAAAATTAATTTGTGTATTTTTTATTGTCATGATGCTTATTTGAATTGCCTTTATATGATAAACTGTATTGTATGAATTGTTTATCTGTTCTTATTGCTTTATATAAATTGTCTTTCCGTTTCACTTCCTCTATTTTTGGAAAAATAAACACAAAACACACACCTAGCGGTTACGTGGTTTGCGGCCGTGCACTTTTCAAAAAATACCTTTTAGGGGAAGGTTCGTGGGTAAGTCGATCAGCGGTGCAGTCAACAGTCACGGGCTCTCCGCTCTCAAGTTGTCTGCTTGGGAGAAGACTGTCACGACCCAATTTACAAACCCGGTCATGATGGCGCCTCTCGTGAAGACAAGGCCAGCCAACTAACCCAAATCATTTCTTTAACAGTTACTAAACATAAGTGAATAGAATAATACAACTTACGGCAATAATAATCAGTATTTACAACCCCACATAACCCGACCGGGGTGTCACAAGTCACGAGCATCTAAGAAGTAGGAACACAGCTACAGGGCCAAATATATATATAAAATGAAATCTGGAATCCAAAGATGAAGTCCAGTGCCGCGAACGCTGGCGGTCAACTTGCTCAGCTGCATTAGTATTACCTTCAATCCGCTAATAACCCGCTACCGGGTGAACAGTACCTGCAACTGCACGCGAGGTGCAGGGAGTAAAGTGAGTACTCCAACTCAGTGAGCAATAAGAGTAAATAATAACCGAGCGGCAAGAAAACACGTAAGAGCACTCCATCATGCTATATGAGACAGTACAACCCTTTGAGAAAACAGTAAAAACCGTGAAAATCCTTTCGAAAACATCCGGCTCAGTTAAAAACCTCTTTTGAAAATATCCTTTTCGAACAGTCAAGCATATGAATGCGATATCAGATAGTGCAAGTCCGCACATAAGTCAGCCCCTCGGGGACAGCACTGTATTAAAAAATAACACCAGGGTATCTGGTACACAGTGCAAGAAACAGCATGGATACCAATGATATGAGAGTGCTGAATGTCATGCCACGTAGTACAAACAGGAACCAATGCATGAATGCAATGCAATGCACATGACCGCTGCGGAGCGCAGCCCGATCCATTTGGGTACTCGCGCTCACTGTGGGGGTTCAGCCTCCGGAGGGGCTCCTACAGCCCAAGTGCAATATCAATATCACACTGCTGCGGCGTGCAGCCCGATCCATCCTCAGTCCAGAAATACACATATAACACTGCTGCGGCGCGCAGCCCGATCCATGCTCAGTCCAGAAATGCACATAAGCCCCTTGGGCAATAGTAAAATAGCGGTTCTCAGCTCAATACGTCAGTAAAATACCATTTAAGTTTTCAAATCTTAGAAAGATGGCTGAGTTTGCAAAACAGTATTTAAAACCTTGGACCGAGATCAAATAATATGCAATGTAATGCAAAAACAGTGATATCAATCCTTGAAGGATTCAAATAATCGGCACGAAGCCCAAAACATGGCAATCAGCCCAAATCATGATAGCATCAAGTAGGTTTCAGACAATTACGTAGTAAAATCAACAACCGGGACGGACCAAGTCACAATCCCCAACGATGCTCTACCCTACGCTCATACCTGGCGTGCAAGTCACCACAATACAACACTATGATGTGCAAATCCGGGGTTTCAAACCCTCAGGATATCATTTACAAGTATTACTCACCTCGAACCAGTAAAATCTCTAGCCCGCGACGCCTTTGCTCCTCAAACCTGCCTCCACGCACGTTGTATCTAACCAAAACCACAATGAATACATTACAATAGGCTAAGGGAATATAACCCAATCGAAAAAATATCGAAAATCACAAAATTGGCAAAACCCGAGCCCCGGGCCCACTTCTCGAAATCCGGAAGATTTTACATCAATACGATCCTTATCTCGCCACGAGTCTATACATATCAAATTCACAAGAATCGGAGTCCATTTGATCCCTCAAATCCCTAGTTTAAGCTCACTTAAGTTTCAAGCCCTAACCTCCATTTTTAGCCTTTAATTCCTTGGGTTTTCAGTGTTAATCCATGTTTATACACAATAATATCATAATCTAAGTCCAAGAATCCATACCTGATGATAGCCCTCGAAACCCTCTTCAAAAATCGCCCAAAATCTCCTTAGTCCGAAGTCCAAAATGTTTCTTCTCTTTCAAAATCGTGAAAACACTGTTCACTTAAACCCAGCCAAGTCTCCGCTTCTGCGGTTGGGATACCGCACCTGCGGCTCCCGCTTCTGCGCCAAAATAATCGCTTCTGCGGTCTAACTTAAAATCCCCAGGACCGCTTCTGCGGTCGAAAACCGCTCCTGCGATGCCCGCTTTTGCGGACTGCCTTCCGCTTCTGCGGAAATTGCCAAGCTCTCAAGGACCGCTTCTGCGACCTCCCCGCCGCCTCTACGGAACCGCCTCTGCGGTCCCTTTTCCACAGATACGGAAATGACAGTACCAGAAATTCTTAAACATGCAACAAACTCCAAACTCTCCGTTTAACCACCCGAAACCACCCCGAGGCCCCTGGGACCCCAACCAAAAGCACAGACATGTTCTATTACCTTATTCGAACTTGCTCGAATCATCAAAACACTTTCGTTAACATCAAAATCATCGAATTTCACCAAATCAAAGCCTGAGTTTATCAAATTCTTCCGAAACTCACATTTGATCAAAAACCCGACCTAAACACCTCCGATTCAACTAAAATTTTGCGCACACATCACAAATCACCTAACGAAGCTACTGCAACTCTCGGAATTCCATTCTGACTCTCGGATCAAAATCTCACCTATCAGCCGGATATCGCCAAAATGCTAACTTCACCAATTCAAGCCTAATTCTACACCGAACCTCCAAAATTACTTCCGAGTGTGCTCCTAAGCCTCAAATCATCCCCCGAAGCTAACCGAATCGTCGAAAATCACATCCGAACCCTCTAACTCACAAGTCAACTTCCAGCTGACTTTTCCAAACCAACCTTTCCTTAAAGAGACTAAGTGTCTCATTTCTTATCAAAACCAATCCAAATCAACTCTCACACACCACATACCGATAACGAAACATGAAGAAGCAATAAACGGGGAAAATGGAGCAGTAACACATGAGACGACGGGTCGGGTCGTCACAAAGACCAGACTAGAAAAACCCACTCTTAGTCGACCTAGGATAGAGCTAAACAAAATCCCTTTTAAGAACATGCATCATTTTAACCTTAGGTGGCTTAATACCCGAGGTGTATTAAATCCATTAGTTAGCCTTACCTAAATGTCCAAGTGGGTTTTCAACCCCAAGTGACACTTATCATATTTTATGTGAATTATTTGAAGGGTGAACATGCCAATTTAGTGGATCATTTACTTTAAATTAATTAAATCCTAGTTAAAGGAGCTATAACATGTGTAACGTTTTCAAATGACATAATCTTGCGGAACAATGAGAAGTTTACACTTGACAAAAATATCTTTTATTGTACTTTCTTTTGATTTTCTTTACGTAAAAATAAATAAAATGGCTTAAGCGATTCATGTACTTCTTTTGCTTTTGAAAAATAGAATTACTTACTTAATTAATTATAATAAATATAAGTTACTTTCTTTTGTTCTTTTGATGAAAATACACTATCTTTTTACAAAAAAGGAAAAGATGTTTAAGCAATTATCTATTTATTTTCTTTTAAGAAAATAGAATTATTAATTTATAGAAATGGAATGATACATAATGGCATATTAATCTTCCAAATAACACGTTAGGCCTACCTCTGGCACAAAGAGGCCCCTTACATATTAGGACGCGCGATTATTTATTATACTTTGAAATTTGTCACATGGTTTGCTTGCCTACTAGCTTACTTGCTTAGTTGCTATGTTGCTTGCTCGACTTTATTATTTTTACTAACATCATTTGTTATTTTTCAGAAGGAAAAGAATAGACTATCCAGCTTGCTAATATATACTTTATTTGTTCATATATTCTTATTACTTATTTTTATATCATCTTTTCGAATTAATAATAATAATAACCACAATTGTTCCACGCTTAGCGCTCTTTAATAATCTAGAGCACTTCTTAGGTATTTACTTAGGCCCAAATTTCTCTTAGGTGCACTCCAATTCTTAGAATATAATTAAGATGTCTTTTTAGTCTCTGGACATGATCTTCTATTTTTATAAGGTAGGATGTTTTGCCCGCTAATCCTTCAACAAGCTCAGTTCGCTATGAAATACCTCGATATTCGTGTCTTAAACTAGCCATAAGAATTTTCTTTACACAACAATAAGCATCTTACTCCCTATACTGGCGTAATCTTTTATAATATAAAAATATTTTGCCTATCTAATTTTGCTAGTTGATTTTATTCCGTTCTTTTCTCAAAATACAGTTACATAATTTTTTAAATATTGCCACTCGCGCCTTACATAATTTTCAATTCTTCCTTAATTTTTTCAATTTCGACGTAATCTTGTATCTCTGATATTCGTCTCATAGCTCCATATCTCTTAGAACTTTAACCTTCGTGCCAACTTTCATTTACAAATTGGTAGATGTCCAAACTTGCGGAATCTACCGAGCAATAGAAGACCACTATTTAGTCAATTTGCATCGTCAAATTATTCTAAAGATTTTCACTTATTCAATTTAAGTGTCTATATCGTCTTATTTCGATCATCGAGATTAATTTCTACGCACCCGTTAATTTTAATTTTTGGCATGTGAGTCGAGGTACTATCCCATAAATCTCAAAACGGTTGACACCGTATTCCCAGGCCTCGACAACTTTATGATTTGCCAAAAAAAATGATGAAATATTTTCATGACTACCATATCCTCATCAATTATTTTGACTCCAAGCTTGTCTATATACAAATACAAACAATTTATTTCAAGATAAAAATCACCAATTTTTGGCTCCTCTTATACATAGCCCTACTATAAGACCCGATCTCGTTGATTTCTTAGGCACGCGTTCTCAAATATTCTACCTTTAGCCTTTAATATTTATCTACTCCATAGTGACTATATATACCTTTTTCCAAAGAGGTTGACTTGAATTGAACATCAAAGCAAATGCAAGTTCAAGGACAATATGGCCAACCAAATCACAGTAATTGACCTATATGCGGATGAGTTTGAATGCAAAAAATCTGAGTCATATCAAGATAGGATTGTTAAACTTAAAGCAAAGGTGGCACAAATGGAGCATAAGATTGATGCATTAAGAAAATGCTAGCCGGTCATAAGAACTCATCCAATGTAGAAGGCTACCCTCATTTCGCATAGTTGCACCTCCCACTTATGAGTAAAATGCCCAATTTTTTTAAATATGCACTATTTCTTGCTAGAAAGGGAATTCTAAGTTGCCAAAAATGTGTATGAAGAAGAAACATGATTAACAAAGACTCTATCACATAATTTAAATGATTATTATTCCCCACCACCTTCCCTTAATTAGACTACGTAAGGCTCAGTCTCATTATAGCAAAGAAACTGGGGCAGATTTTTAGCACGCATGTTGAGTATGCTCGAAAGAGACATCATGCCATGGAGTAATAATCAAAAACTTTCTAAAAATTGGGGCAATTTTTTTAAAATAAAATTCCAAAGTCATGCAAGGAAAAGGACTTGTGCTAGAGCTAAAACTTTGATGTTCGACATAAGTCAGTCCTTCACAAAACTTCAAATCATTTCGCTTCCATGTCAACAAGTCTCGTGCGTTAAAGCCCTCTAGATAACAAGTCATTCTCGTCCATCCATTTTGCAACTTAGGACATCATTTCCAGTTTAGGGGTCCTACTTAACCATATCATGAATTAATCTATCTAAGTAGACACATTATTACTTTGTGCATTTATTTGATTATGATAAATACGCTAACACTTTACTTTTATTTTATAAAGTTCTATTTTTCCGTTAAAGGTTGCCTAGCATTGAACACTGTTTTGGCTGCGAATCTGCATAAAGGACGGGCTAGAATGACATACCGTTTTGAAGAATTCAATACCGGTATAGGACTATTGCAATCACAGAATGATGGCACCAAGGCGAACGTGGTGCAAAGGAAAGTGTTGGTCAATTTGGGAAGCACTTTCAGTCTTCTTCCAAATACAACCTCCACCTCAAACTCCACCCAGAATATTTGCTTAACCATATCTCCTTACCCGACTCCTACTTATACAATCCCTCCACAAATGCCAATAACCTGCAATCCCAATCAAGTTATGATGATTTCTAATACCCAACTTCCTACAACCACAACTCCATTTGAGGAGGACAAGCAAAACCAACTAGCTGTATGCTCGTATAAGAGACTTGAAAAATCAACACAACAGATTTGCCGTGAAAATTTGGAAAAAGAACTCCGTGATTTGAAGAAAGCCATTGGAGAAGAATTGCAATCAAGAAATTATCAAACTCTATGATATGAAGATGCCTGCAGCCAGATGTGGAACTCCCACCAGGGTACCAGATGCCAAAGTTTAATACTTTCAACGGGAAGGGCAATCCCATCGCTTATTTAAAGGACTACTGTAGCAGATTACTTGGTATCGGACACAATGAGGCCATTCGAATGAAATTATTTATTCAAAGCTTATCTGGACCTGCACTTGTTTGGTACACAAAACAAGATTTTAGCAAATGGCGCTCATGGGATGATATGGCTCACGATTTTATAAGGCAATATGAGTTCAACTCGGGGGTCGATCCAGACATGCATAGCTTGTACAAAATAAAGAAAATGCCACATGAATCGTTTCAGGATTATGCAATCCGATGGAGAGTTGAAGCTTCGAAGGTGCACCATCCGCTATCCGAGAAAGAGTTGATATCAATCTTCATTGACATTCAAAATGGCATATGTTATGAAAAGCTGGCTACTGCAAATGTGCGCAATTTCTCAGACTTGATTAGAGTCGGGGAATTCCTAGAAAGCGGCATCAAAGAAGGAAAGGTTACCATGCAAACTATCAATCATGCTTTACAACCAGAGATGCTAGAAAGTTGGAAAGGTAAAGAGAAGGAAAATGCCTCAGTTATCATGACTATGCATCAACCCCAATGCCATCATGATCACCAGCTCTTGCAAAATCATGCCATCTCTAATGCTCGTAACATGCATCTCCAGCCTCCTCGCCAACAAAGATTCAACATCAACATCGTCAAGCACAAGTCGCTTCTCGCCAATTAAAGAAAAGGAAGCCACGCAACTTCACACCTTTGACTGAATCAATCTCTAGCATATTCGCTTGATTGAATGCCTCAGGAATTATGCAACAAAGAAAAGGAAGGATTTTCAACCCTTCGCATCCATTATTCGACCCTTCCAAGTATTGTGCTCATCATTCAAACGCTCAAGGTCATGATACAAAAGAATTCCTAGAATTAAAACATAAGATTCAGAATTTAATTGATGCTAACAAATTGCAAGTGCACCTACCAGTTGGAACAAATATCTCAAATGCAATTAGCCGCAACACAAGCAATATACCGAGCGTGGTTGGGCATCCGAAGAAGAAACGTCGTTGGACTAGTTCACCTTGCATTGTTGGCATTATCATTTTGCAACTATCATCATATGAGTAGCTATTTTTTGTAATCATGCCTTGCTTTTGTAAATGAACTACGTTTTGACCTAATTCCCGTTTAAGAGGGGATACGTAGGCAGCCTTATGGGTTCGGTCTCATCATAATAAAAATTCTATTTACCCCAAAAGCCAAAACTGGGGCAGATTTTGCAGAAGGATGCTCATCATTCGGCAAAGCAGAAAATGAAATTTCGAGCTACATAGTTGTTACAAGCGCAACAGCAAATTTCCAGAATGCCATGGCAACAAGTTGTAGATTCAAAGCCAAACTTTGACGTCCAATGCAAGGCAACCGCTTTATTTTATATTAACAAATTTGCTTTGAGTAATGAAGGGGCATATTTTAGCTATTCTTGAACAATATTATACGCTATCGCAAAGCTCAGCATCTAGTCAAAAGTCGCAAAGTACATGCAAAGCAAAGGATGAAGCCAAGCCAGCGCAAATAAAACTTTGCAACTTATAATTTTCTTTGAATGCAGGAATTTATTGATAGCAAAGCTTCAGTATGAAGATCCAACGATTGTTAGCATTGCACCAGGAATATTCAGTACTACAAAGGCATTTCATCAAGCTCTCTGCATCGCACCATTTGCTATTACAAAATCATTGCGCCAAGCTCTCTGCATTGCACCATCGATATATGTTACTTCGAAGTAACCATGCCAAGCTCTTCGCACTGCATTATACAACTATAATTCAAGTATCACACCAAGCTTCTGCACCGCACCGATGTTAGAAAATGTAAATCAAAGCGCCATGCATCTAGGTTTGTCCACCTAATAATAGGACAAAAAGGTCGTCCACCTGATAATGGGACATGAGGTCGTCCGCCTAATTAATAGGACATGAGGTCGTCCGCCTAATTAATAGGACATGAGGTCATCCGCCTGATAATAGGACATGAGGTTGTCGGCCTGATTAATAGGACATGAGGTTCTCCGCCTGATAATAGGACATAAGGTAGTCCGGCTAATTAATAGGACATGAGGTCGTCCGCCTGATTAATAGGACATCAGGTCGTCCGCCTGATAATAGGACAAGAGGTTGTCCACCTGATAATAGGACATAAGGTAGTCCGCCTGATAAATAGGACATGAGGCCGTCCGCCTGATTAATAGTACATGAGGTCGTCCGCCTGATAATAGGGCATGAGGTTGTCCACCTGATAATAAGACATAAGGTAGTCCGTCTGATAATAGGACATGAGGTCGTCCGCCTGATAATAGGACATAAGGTAGTCCGCTTAATTAATAGGACATAAGGTAGTCCACTTACTTAATAGGACATAAGGTAGTCCGCCTAATTAATAGGACATGAGGTCGTCCACCTGATTAATAGGACATGACGTAGTCCGCTTGATTAACTGGACATGAGGTAGTCCGCATGATTAATTGGGCACAAGGTGGTCCACCTGATAATATGATATTAAGGTTGTCCGCCTGAACAACAAGACACTTTATCACATCTTTACATGCTTTCCATTAATTTATTTCGACATAGATGGTCATGTTTTAATGTCATTATTGAAATGCCTCATAATCATCAATTATTGCAAAGCACATTTATAAACCGCATGTTATTATTGAATTATTGGTATAAAGCTACATTTTATCAAATCATTTTGGCTGACTAGCCGCATTTTATAAGTAAATGCCAAAAAGGTGTCATTTTCATAAGATTACTTTGCAGCACATTGTATTTCGATATTTACTCTACTGACGAATTTGCCTTGCAGGAGATATAGTACAACATGGCGATCAAGCCAAGTTATCGCAAATTATATTTTGAAACACAGTTTTCTTTGTGTGCAGGAATTTACTAATAAACTTTAGCATGCAGATTCCAAATTATTGGCACCTCTCCCTGAATATTTGATTCTATAAAGGCACTGCATCAAGCTCTCAACACCATGTCAGGCTTGTCCACCTTCAAATAGGACATATCGGGTCTATCCGCCCTCAAATAGGATATATTGGGTTCATCCACCCTCAAATAGGATATATCGGATCTATCCGCCCTCTAATAGGATATAGCGGGTCTATCCGCCCTCAAATAGGATATATCGGGTCCATCCGCCCTCAAATAGGATATATCGGGTCCACCCGCCCTCAAACAAGATATTTTGGGTTCATCCGCCCTCAAATAGGATATATCTGGTCTATCCGCCCTCAAATAGGATATATCGGGTCTATCCGCCCTCAAATAGGATATATTGGGTCAATCCGCCCTCAAATAGGATATTGAAGTTAATCCTTCCTCGAAGGACATTCAATTTATTTCGACCCGAGTGGTCCCGCTTGCATAAGCATTGCCAAAACATATCTTTCATAATTATTGCCAAATGCATTTATCTTTATAAACTAATTTTAATATGCCATTGCCGACCAAGAAATATGTCACCATAAAATTATTTTTTTTAAATTCGCTTTTCTTATTAATTAACGCCTAAATATTATTTTCATAAGATTATTTTTTATGGCATATTGCATCTTATTTCCTAACGAATTTTTTTAGCATTGTTAAAGATTTGCAGGAAATATAGCGCAACGTGGAACTATATCTTAGCAGTGAACTGGGGCAGTTTGTTGGAGAGGAATACCAAACTCTCCAACAAAGGTCAAGGATCTACTTCGAACTCCGCTCGGCTTGACTCTCAAAATTCATAATCAAATTCTTATTTCAAATATCTTTCTTTCAACCATGGCACCCAGTGTCTCCATTATTCGACACTGGGGCGATATTTTAGGATCCGCATCAATCGTTAAATCCTACTCCATAATACCATAAGTCTTGAACTACATATGGCCCGATTCTCGTGAAACCCGAGATACGTAGGCAACTCGAAACCGGAGTTCGGCCGCAATCATTTTTTTTACGTCCCCTTTGTCCCATTTCAATCTTGATGCTAGGGACAAAATTGGCTACTAAGTCAATATTCTTTGCCCGAACACTCTTTCATCGTCTCCGGTCAAAGAGGGGCAGTTGTTGACATCCAATTTTGTCCATCCTTTCTTCCAATTAATTTTCTTGAGCTTTTAAGTTATTAACAATTTATATACTTTACTTATACTACTATTGTTGTTACTTTTGTTATTACTACTACTATTAATATTAGTATTAGTATTAGAGTATTATTATTGTCATTATTATTATTATTATTATTATTATTATTATTTTGTAATTGTTATTACTACTATTATTATTATTATTGTGAAGGCTATTATTATTATTATTCATTCATTCATTATTTCGTTCATTCGTTCCTATCGCTTTTTGTGGAAAAAGCATATCATTTTCCTTTATTTAGTTAAAAAGTAATGTTTCTTTTTCTTGCGTTTTCTAAATATTTGTTCCAAGAACTTTAAAGTTTTATACTTATCAATTAGTGTAATGGATATTTATATGCATTTACATAGTATTATATAATATAGTTATTAATATATTTTATTAAAGTTAGAAGCCCAAAGAAATAGTGAAATACTAAGAGAAAGGAATTTCAGTACTATTTTAGGCCCACAATTTCGGCCAAATTAGCCCAATATGACCCACTATACTAGCCCAATCCAAAATTAAACTATTTATGTATTTCAAAATATCTCTAATTAATTAGATTTAATACTTTATCTAAATTCCATCACCTCTGAGCGTTTGACCTACCTGCCCCACCCTCTCTCTCTTCGTTCTCTGCCCAAATTCACGAGACTCCATTCCTATTTCCTCTTTCTTGCTCCAAAACACCACAAACCTCATAACAACAGGCTAAAGTCTCACCATTTTCGGAAATGCTTTCAAGGAGTAGCAAATACTTTTGATCTTTGACCAAATCAAGAGCAGATCCTCTCTATCTGTTTCTGCTATGGCCTCAACGTTCGAGTTCGAACGGCCATTTTGACTTAGGATTCAAACTCTACTCTAAAAATCCGCCCAAAATCATAAGAACCCTAGGTTCCGCTTATAAATAGTGGTGTTGGAGAATATTTCGGAGAAGGGTTCAGCCGCTGCCTCTACCATTCGAAATAAAACTCGGAGCCGCCGCTCACCCTCCCTCACAGACGCCTCCTTTATCTCAAATACTACTAGTCGCAAACCCTTTGAAACCCAGGCTTTCTTCAAATTTCTTTTTCGTCCTGCTCGGATTTGAGGCATAAAAGAGCATAAACCTTTTCGTGTTTGCTCGCCATAGTTTAAGCCGATTCGCTGACCCGATATCCTTGCCCTCAGTTCACTGCCCTTAGCAAGGTAAATCCTGATCATTTTCTTATATATCAGCAAATTTATGAGTTAAATGTTAGTAACCATGATTTAGGATTTGATTCTTTTATCTTTAAGTCTACTTATGCATTCATGATATGCAGTAGAGATTTTCTCTTGATTCTGCTTGAAATGTGTTTGTTAAATTATGTGATACAGAGTCACGTTAGAGGGTTTTCCTTGATTTTGCTAAATTATGTCCATTGTGCTTTACAACAGAAAGTTGATTTTTTTCATTTTTTTATGTTCTAGAGACCATGCTTTAGCTAGGGAGTATCTTACTCTTGTTGTTTGAGTATATGTTATTAGAGCGAATATACATTTATATGTTTAGTAGTCTTAGTATTAAATTTTATTTCGACTCTTTTATTTCATTGCTTAGAGATCTTGAATGTAGGAAGGGTTTTTGTATAGAGTTACTTTGTGTTGTATTTCCTTTTCAAGTTGGTGCATCTCAAATATTTAGCAACGTTTTATATAGAAATCATATTCATATGGATAAATTTCATGTTCCATGTCATAAGTTCCTATTATTCATGGTTTAGAAATAATGTTGCAGTGACCACTTAGTTAAGTTAATTGAAAAGGAGGTTCGTAAGTTGTACCTAAACTTTGTTAAACTTGAACTCTAAAGTCAGACTTGTGTAAGCCATTCTCGTGAGTTTGTGACTTAGGCTTTAGGCTTATAATGTCATTTCTTCTACCCTTGTCTTCTTTGTCACATGCCGGTACTTCTCTGTCATATGGTAGCAGTGAGATAAGTTTATTTCTTATTTTTGAGTCACTCAAAAAGGCATACTGATCATAACTCATATGTATAATCTGAGTTGAGAATCTTCCATGTACAGAAACCATGTCTTTTAGGATATAATAATTGCCCCCTTACCTAACTGAATGGCATAGGCGCCATTAGTCATAACTAGCTTACCACTCAAATTTTAATTAAAGTTTATTGCAAGGTGCTCTTTTGATTAATTTTATGTTCTAAAAGTAAACACCACCTGCGAAAAGCTTCTTTAGAAAGGCGAGAAATCACGAATGAAAAGAATCAAAAGTCCCCCTTCTTTAGGGAGTGGTCAATACGCTCCTCTTGCGATTTATTTGTGACTTAAGTTACTCATTTGTCCAAACCAGAACATTAATATTTCGTGTTAATGTAGCCCTGGAGGATGTAGAAACTATTTACGCAGTCATGCTCTTACTCAAAAATATCCTTTCAGACCATTAGGATTTTTTTCTCACATCCAAACTATTAGTAATAGCATAATGAGCATCTGATTGTTAGAGCTATTCAGTTAATTTCATGTTGACAAGGTCGACAGCAAACAGTGATTTCTTAACCTTTACAATGTAAACTCAAAAATAAATCATCTCCTAATCTTTCTTGCATGCATTCCAATGAGCTTGATTCCTCTCTTATTTTTAAACATCTATGCCAATATCTGTGAGAAAAAGATGCTATTATTTGTGTAGTTCAAATGACAGCAAAGAATTTTGATGCAAAGATGTGGCACATATCTTGCATTTCTCTTCGTATTTGAAAGTAAATAGTGGATATAAAATAGTACCTACTATCGCGAGGTACTCATTGATATGGGAATGTAATTCACTACCTCAAGTGTCTTTTTTCATATATAGTTATTATGTTTGTTTAGATACTTGGGTTGAGAAGTGAGTTAGTTAAGGATGTGTATTTGAAATACGAGCATCTCACATCTCGGGTGTTCTTTCTTTTTCTTTCTGTGAATTGAAGATTTATATAATGTTGTAGATATCTTACATTGTTAAGAATCAGATAATTTCTCTAATTATTTATTTCTCTTTTTCTTTGCATGAACACTTGGAGCAAAACCGGAGTCTCACTCGAGACTCAACACTACCCGAGCATGGAGTCATCGCATCCCATACCGTCTTCCATAGAGTCCCGGATAGCAAGAAAACAAGCGAAACGCTTGGGGACGCCTATGGCTTCTTTCATTTTTTTTTCTCTATCATTTGTTTAATTTCTTTATGATTGTCGATTTATTTGGGGTTTGTCTTATATTATATTTGGTAGCTAAATTTTATTTTGTTTAGTGGCATTTACTCATGTTAATAATAAATCGTCGATTTTATTTACATGAGTCTTAAGGGATTTTAAAATCAACTATTTGAGATAATGGCTTTATTTATTTATTTATTTCTAAAATATTTGCCCACATTAATTTTAGAAATACTTAGCGTTCTTTGTCAGCATTTGTTCATAAAAAACTTGCTTCTTTCTTACAATGTTCAAGTCTAATTAAGGTTTTCGAAAAAATGGCCTTTGTAGTGTTTCTTTGGCATATCAAACTCAAGTTTTACTCATTTACTAATATTTTAGTATATATAAAAAATAGTCACATTTTATTTTCCAACTATGCATAAAAATATTAAATTTTTTACTTATAATGAATCAACCTAAGTTTGGCCGATTAACCGTATTAACAGGGTGCTTTAACAACCTTCCCTATAGGATTAATTAGAACCCTTACCCATATTCTTAAAGTTATGCGGGCCATTAAAATAGATTTAATCTTAAGCATTATTTAGCTAAAATTGGTGTCCTAATTCATCGTTAAAATAATTAAGTGGCGACTCTCTTTAATTAATTAAACCTTTATTACCAATATGTTATACTCTAGTTTGACCCGTGTTAAAATGGGGGTATAACACATACTCACCGCTAACAAGGATCACATCTATCTGGGTTGTTGGTCCAAGTTCAGATGAAGTTTTGAAGATTGACAAAATGTACTCAGTCATGAACCAGGTCCATCATGTGAGACACAGTGTTGATATACTTACACATGTGACATACGTGTGAAGAAAATAAGTCTCAAGGATCAGCAACAATATCTTCTAAGGTGATCGAAAAGGTTGCATAGGATAAGGAGTTGAAGTCTCCAAATTGTGAAGAGAACTACATCCGGATAAAGAATAAGGATTTGAGTTTGAATTGTTCTAGGACTCGAATTTGATGAAGGATCAGCAACTCGAGTTTTAATCAAACTCTGATTACTAACTCTATAAATAATAATGATTGTTCTCTTTTACAGGTGATTGCACATACGCAGAAGTTAAACTAAATTGAGAGCAAAATAGCTAGGCGATTTTGCAAGCAATTTGTGTGTGATTCAGGTGAGCAAATCAGAATCTACATGAACTAGAGTGAAGAACCAATTCCATTGTGTCTTTCTTTATTTCTAGTTCAATTGTAGTAGGTGTTTTCATATTGTACCTTTCAGCTTTATCTAAAAGCAATTGTATTAGGTACTTTGAGTATTCAAGTTAGAGTTAACTTGAAGGTGTCGCAACAGTTGAGGTTGTGTGCTACATTGGGATTAGAGTTTAATCTTTAGGTTTACAAGGGTTTTGTAAATGCTGTTTTGGCTCAGTGATTTTAGTGGAAGTTTGGGAAAATCCTACTGAGTAGTAGGTCGTGGTTTTTTCGCCTTTTGAGCCAGGTGTTTTCCACGTAAAAATCTATGTGTACTTTATTTTATGCACTCTTAATTCCGCAAACAGTCATAGTAAGTACATCTAGAAGAACCAGGTTCTTCTAGTGCGAAATTAGGTACCACACAAATCACCCCCCTCTTGTGTGGTATTGATGTTTAGAACATCAATTGGTATCAGAGCAGGTTATCCTTGAAGAGGCTAACACCTTAGGAGAAGATCAACAATGAGTGCACCACCTGGGAACTAGGAACGGCAATCCACTGCTAGGCCTCCACTTTTCAATGGTCAGTACTATTCTTGGTGGAAGAACAGACTGAGAGATCACATTATAGGGGAAGATTATGAACTTTGGGACATAGTCACTGATGGTCCTCTAGCAACCACTAAGAAGAATGATGAAGGAATTGATGTGCCAAAAACAAGGGATGATTGTACTGCTGAGGATCAGAGGAAGTGGGAGAAAAATGCTATGGCCAAGAAGTGGCTTGTATGTGGTCTAGGACCAAACGAGTACAGTAGGATCCAAAGCGGTACAACTGCTAAGGAAATATGGGACACTCTGCAAGTGGCTCATGAAGGAACACCTCAAGTGAAAAGATCAAGAGGAACACTTCTGTATTCTCAATATGAGAATTTTACTATGAAGGAAGGAGAAACTATCCAGGAGATGTATACTAGATTCACCACTTTGACAAATGAACTTGAATCTCTTGGAAGGATTATCCTTGAAGAAGACAAGGTTGAGAAGATTCTGACAAGAGTTCTACCAATCACATGGGAAAGCAAAATCACTACCATTCAGGAATCCAAGAACATTGCTACCCTCAGACTGGATGAACTAATTGGAAATTTAACTGCCTATGAAATGAGGAGACAAACCATGAATGGATACCCCCAAAAAGGAGAGAAGTTTAGCTCTCAGAATTGCTGAAGGTGCAGATTTGGAAGATGATGAAGTGGCTATGATCACTAGGGATTTCAAGAAGTACCTGATGAGAGGAAAGGGTTCTTCAAGAGGTACAAACTTCAACAAAACAAGAGCTCTGGAGAAATAGACCAATGAGGGATGCTACAAGTGTGGTAAGACTGACCACATGATCAAAAACTGCCCTCAATGGGAAATTGAGTGGAAGAAAGAATGAGCTGAACGAAGGAACAGGAAGAAGGAACAGGTTCAACCAAAGAGAAACAAAGGTTCAACCAAGGCTATGGTTCCTGCTTGGGGAGAAACCTCAGATGAAGACTCAGAAGATGAAGTTGAGGAGGAGCAAGCACTAATGGCCATCGGAGAATCAGATGATGAACAAGAGGTAAGTATTCTTCATCTCAAAGACAAGATTAAATTCTTGTCTAATGAAAGGCTGGCTGAGCTATTAATAGACTTCATTGATGAGTCTGAGATAATTAATAATGAGAAGGAAGTTCTGTCTAGGGAATGTGTGATTCTAAAAGCAAAATGTAAAAGTCTAGAGTCTAGGGCAAATGAGAGCGATAAACAAAAATGCTGAGTTGAAGAACCATGTTCTTGAACTTGACAACAGTGTCCTAGAACTTAGGTCTAAAAATCTGAAACTGAAATTAGGAACAGGAAAGAAGATAGCTGATCACACATATCTCACTCTAGAAAAATATTTGGGAAAAATTAAAGATGAATTATACAGGAAAGATGAATTCATCAAAGTCTTAAAAGAAGATCTAGGAAAAGTAAAACATAAACTAGACAGAACTTGCAAGTGGAATAAAGCCTCTGATGCTCTCTCCTGGTTGCAAGAGCATCACGGCAGTAACAAAAGAGGACTTGGCTATGGGACTCAAGCTCCTAAATGGGATCCAAAAAGCAAGTACCCTACTCTTCCTGAAAATAAAATCTGCACACACTGTGGTAAGACTGGCCATTACAAATATGAATGTAATGCAAAAGAAATGGCCAGTCAAAGGAACAAAGTTTTTGTTAAAGAAAAGAATAAGTTGCCTAGATGGGCAAGAAGGAATTTAATTCATCCGTTTTGCTTATAGAAAGGGCCAATATTCAAAAACAGATCTAGCCTTTTATGACAAATATGTTAGGGTGAAGCACTAAAGGAGATAACTTTAGATAATAAAGAAGCAATAAAGACCTAGAAGTGCAAAGGATAGCAATAAATCTTAATAAGTGACTTCTAATTAGTAAATGGAATAAAGACAACGCGACAAAGATAAGATTTTCGGATATCTTTCTGACAATGATGGATGATGATGAGCAACCTTGTATTCCAATCTTTCTTGGATCGAGTGAGAGGGGTAAAAGAAAAAGGAAGTAAAATGTCAAGCTTTGTTTCTATTCAATAAAGTGAGAATNGCAAGAAGGAATTTAATTCATCCTTTTGCTTATAGAAAGGGACCCAAACTAGTTTGGGTTCCTAAGACTAACCCCTGATTTTCTTTTGTAGGTCAAAGTGAAAGGGAGGAGCCAAATATGGTATATGGATAGTGGCTGCTCAAAACATATGACTGGAAACAAGGACCAGTTTCTTTCATGTGAGGACTTAAAAGGAGGTAATGTCTCCTTTGGTAATGGAAAGAAAGGTGAGATCATTGGGGTTGGAAAGGTAGGCAAGACTGATTCTCATATCATAGAGAATGTCTACTTGATAGATGGTTTGAAATATAGCTTAATAAGTGTATCACAATTGTGTGCCAGAGGTAACCTTGTGGCTTTTACCTCCACCAAATGCTTTGTGATTAACCTTATCACTGACAACATTGTATTGAAGAAAAAAGAGCTAACAATATTTACATTGTAGATTTGTCAACTCTTTCAGAAAATAAACTCACTGGCTTAAGTGTGTTAGTTAATGATCCCCTCCTATGGCACAAAAGACATGGTCATGCCAGTCTAAATCAGCTAAACAAATAAGTCTCCAAGAACTTGGTTGTAGGTTTACCTAATATCAAGTTCAAGGAAGACAAAGTTTGTGAGGCATGTGCAAGGGGGAAGCAGGTAATGTCATCCTTCAAATCCAAGAAAATGGTAAGTACGTCCAAGACGTTGGAACTGGTTCATATGGATCTATGTGGTCCAATGAGAACCATGAGCAGAGGTGGAAACAAGTATGTAATGGTGCTAGTTGATGACTATTCTAGATTCACCTGGGTTTTATTTCTAACTTCCAAAGATGAAGCATTTGACATGTTTTCTGCATTTGTTAGGAAGACTCAGAAACAATTAGGAAATCAACTTGTCTCCATTAGGTCTGATCATGGAACTGAGTTTGAAAACTCTAAGTTTGCTGAGTTCTGTGATGAAAATGGCATAGATCACAACTTCTCTTCCCCTAGAACTCCACAACAAAATGGAGTAGTTGAAAGGAAAAATAGAACTCTCGAGGATATGGCTAGAACAATGTTACTATCTAGCAAATTGCCTCAGAGCTTCTGGGCAGAGGCTGTAAACACTGCATGTTACATCATAAATAGATGCATGACCAGACCTCTAGTAGAGAAGACTCCCTATGAGTTACTTAAAGGGAGAAAACCAAATATATCCCATCTTAGGGTATTTGGTTGCAAGTGCTATGTGCACAATAATGGAAAAGACTCCCTAGGAAAGTTTGATCCCAGAAGTGATGAGGGAGTATTCTTGGGATATTATTCACATAGCAAAGCTTATAAAGTTTTTAATAAAAGAACTCTGTGTGTAGAAGAAAGTGTGCATGTACTATTTGATGAAACTAACATTCTTTCTGAGAGACAGGAACATGAAGATGAAGCCATTGGACTGGTCAAAGATTTGGCTGAAGCATCAGCTCAAGCCAAAGTGGCACCTACTGAAGGAACAGGTGATGGAACAGGTTCTTCCTTACCGGGCAAGCTGACAGGGGGAAGAAATCAAAGAGGAATTGAAATAAACTCCTTGAAGGAACCTGTTCATGAACCTGTTTCTCAGAAAATGGTTGAAACATCCAGCAGAAGCCAGTTGGTTGTGAAACCTCACATGTATCAAAATTCTCATCCCATTGAGAACATTCTCATTGATCCAACATCTGGAGTCAAAACCAGATCACAATTAAAGAATCTGTGTGCTTTTGATGCTTTCTTATCTATCATTGAACCTAAAAATATTGTTGAGGCTTTGCAGGATGCAAATTGGGTGAATGCAATGCAGGATGAGCTAAACCAGTTTGAAAGAAGTCAAGTTTGGCACCTAGTTTCAAGACCCAAGGATAGATCAGTCGGCACTAAATGGGTCTTTAGGGACAAACTTGATGAAGATGGAACTGTTACAAGGAACAAGGCAAGGTTGGTGGTCCAAGGTTACAGCCAAGAGAAAGGAATAGATTATGATGAGACATTTGCTCCAGTTGCAAGACTAGAGGAAATCAGACTTCTCATAGCCTTTGCAGCACATATGGAATTCACTCTTCATCAAATGGATGTCAAAAGTGCCTTCCTGAATGGCTAGTTGAAGGAAGAAGTGTTTGTGAAACAACCTCAAGGGTTTGAAAGCAAAGAATGTCCTGAACATGTGTACAAGCTGGACAAGGCTCTCTATGGACTCAAACAGGCACCAAGAGCATGGTATGAAAGATTGTCAAAATTCCTACTGGAGCATGGGTACAAGAGAGGTAAAATAGATAGTACCTTATTCTTAAGGGAAAAAGGTAAGGACCTTCTTGTTGTACAAATTTATTTTTATGACATAATCTTTGGAGCCACCACTGACAAGCTAAGCAAAGATTTTACAAAACTAATGGGAAGTGAATTTGAAATGAGCATGATGGGTGAGCTTAACTTCTTCCTAGGGTTGCAGATCAAACAAAGCCAAAATGGAACCATGATTCATCAGCAGAAGTATACAAAAGAACTAATCAAGAAGTTTAAAATGGAGGATTCAAAAGAAATACATACACCTATTGCAACTGCCACTAAATTAGATATTGATGAACCTTGTTCATCAGTTGATCAGAAGTTGTATAGGGGTATGATTGGTTCACTCTTGTATCTTACTGCCACTAGACCTGACATTGTTTTCAGTGTAGGGCTATGTGCTCGTTTTCAGGCAAATCCGAAAGAGTCTCACTTGACTGCTGTCAAGAGGATATTGAGATATCTGAAAGGCACTACTGAATTGTGTCTTTGGTACCCTAAAGGTAGTAATTTCAATCTAGTAGGATATGCTGATGCTGACTATGCAGGTTTCCTAGTGGATAGAAAAAGCACCTCAGGTATGGCACACTTCCTTGGTTCATGTCTTGTATCATGGGCTACCAAGAAGCAAAATTCGTAGCCCTATCTACTACTGAAGCTGAGTATGTGGCTGCAGCTTCTTGTTATGCTCAATTACTATGCATTAAACAACAATTGGTAGATTTTGGTATTGAAGTGGGATGCATTCCCATATTTTGTGATAACACTAGTGCTATAAGCATGACAAAGAACCCTGTTCATCATAAAAGGACCAAGCACATAGATGTTATGTCACGCCCCAAAACTGAGGGACATGACCGGCGCCCGACCGGGTAGCCCCAGTCAAGCGGACCTGGGTGCCTTGCCTATCCCACGTATTACCCCATGTTTTCATTGCTCAATATTCCAAGGATTAGCCATATATAATTAAAAACACTTCTTACAAAAACATAGATATACGTACATGGTAATTAATGAAGTTACCGATTGATTTCCCAACATACAAGCATGGATTTACATAAGTTTATAACCCACATCTACTGTCTACGGAGCCTCTAAAAGTATAACAGGATAATACAGTATTCACCGGTAACAAGGCTCCGGCTATACCTTGCACAAAAACCAAAATAAATATCCGGAAACAAAGCGGCCTGAGCCACGCAGGGCCCTGAGAGGAAGGGGGCTCACCAAAATAGCTTATGGAAGACGGAGGGGAGCTATGATTGGTGGACTAGAGTACCTGCTACGGATCCACCTACAATCATAACACGAATGTAGCGCCCCCGGCAAAAGGGATATCAGTACATTTGAATTGTACTGGTATGTATAAGCAAACTTTGCCCTAAGTAACCTCAAACCATACACTGGTAGCAACAAGAAGGAATCAACAATCAAATACACACACGGAGACAATCAAGGCAAACAAGTTAACAATCTCTCCTTTTCTCCATCACCATTTCCACATCATTAATTTCACAATTTTTCTCATATTTCATTACAATAGTAATATCGATCACTTTCCACCCTTATTACCTCGGCCACCCTTATCACCACAACCCATACCTTATTACTTCGTGTTGCAGCGCGCAACCCGATCCCACCAAGCAATCACAATTCACAAACAATACCACAACAATAACAATGTACGAGGAAAACAACAACAAATCTCAAGAACAACAACATCAAGTCCCAATAACAACAACAACAAAACTCAAGGAATAGCAGCACAATTCACAAAGGATTTTTATAACCATCAATGCCATTTCCTTCTTATTCAACAGCTCAATGCACAATTTAGATCACAACGGTAGTTTCCCACGACCAGCCACATATGATGTTACCACATTTGTTTCAATTGCATCGATTACAATTCCTTTCCATTATTGGTTCCACAGCCTTTACCATATAACACATTCACAATCACAACTTGGTTTATTGCCATCTACTTGCACTATCCAATAGGAAGACTTAACCAACAACATTTATGGCATATAAATCCCATGAATTCAGAAATGGTTCACATAAGTAGACACATACTGCTCACAAGAGTTTAACTTCACAAATAACCCACGTAGATATCACATACCAAGTACTGAACACCAAGCAAGGTGATTTTACAAAGGTCAAAGTTAGCCATACATACCTGGAGCCGAATTCCCTTATAATTTCTACTTTCAATTTCACCAAAAGGCCTAGCAACATCAATCTAGTGCACAAATTAACATATATTTCTTAGAATCAAAGTTCACAATTGCTACTCAACTTATTTAGGTTATCAACCCCTTTTTTGTACAATCCTTTACTCCAACCCAATTCCTCTTACTAGATTTTTGGTTTTTAAAAAGGCATGCATGTATGTTCAACCATGATTTTCAAGAACCAATGCATGAGACTTCCCCCCCCCCCCCTTTTAGTTTAAACCTGAAAATCAATGAAAAAGGTTAGGGATTTTACCTGCAAGAATGGGGATGAAGACAATCACTTTGAAATTTCCCGGCCCGGATAGTTTCTGAAGAATCAAATTGAAGAAGGTGACTTTCTCTCTCAAGAACCCTCTCTTCCTCTCTCTTATTTGTTCAGAAAGTTGTTAAAAATGAGGGGCTGGGGTGTTTTATTTAAAAAGGGTCGGGTATAAATTTTTAGAAAAAGCAGGAGCTGAGTCAAGTCTGCGATCACAGACACGAAATACGGTCCGCATAATGGACCACAAAAAGTGTCCCAAAACCTGACTCCACTGTTGCGGTATGCGGCTGAAATGCGGTCCACATACGTGGTCTGCGGTCGCATAATGCGCCGTATTTTTGACCTCAAATTTGACTGACACATTGCCTTACTCTGCGGTCGAAATGCGGTCCGCATATCAGTTATGCGGTCGCATAATGGACCGCATCTTGACCTCAATTTTAACCAAACCACAGACTCACTATGCGGCAGGAATGCCGTTCGCATACTAGATCTGCAACCGCATTCTGGGCCGCAGAATGGCCTTTTTCTGGAAAAAATGATCTCTTTAATTTTGATTTTTTTAAAGCTTAAATCAATACCAAGGGTCCGAACCGCGGCGAGCTTGCGGGCTGCGAAGAATTTTACACATTCCTAACACACATTCGTAGTCGACACCATGAGTTACTAAGTTTTGAGCCCAAATTTTTACGGGGCCTTACATGTTAGACACCACTTCTTGAGAGACAATTATAAGAAAGGATTAATTTCAATAGAATTCTGTGCTACTGCTAAACAAATAGCTGACATCTTCACCAAAGCACTGAATAGGGAAAACTTTGAAAGGAACAGGTTGGAATTAGGGATGATTAAGATCACCTAAAAAGGAACCAGTTCAGAATGCAATGAAAAAAAATTTTTAAAAAAAAAATTTTTGGTTAGAAGTTCTAACTTTATGTAAATTCTAGACTAATTCTTACTCAGTCTCATACTCTAATAAGTATACTCCTGTGACGTGTGTTTATATTAATTCATTGATCTCTTACAAAGTTTTTTTCTATTCTGATATATGAGGCATAATCAAGAGAAGTTCTACTTGAAGAACCTGGTTCATCAGTATATGCTCATGAGAAAAGGACAGGTGTGTTTCTATACTTTGCACAATTAGAATAATAAATATTCCAATTATGAGCAGAAGTCCTATTCTAAACAAACTCCTAAAAATATAACCGTTGAGCATTAAAGCAGTTTCATTCTCCTAGAATTCTAAAGAAAATGGGACTTTTTCCTAAAAACTAGTGTCATCCATTTATCACTTAAAGACCGGAGTCCTAATGGTATTAGACTCCTAATTGACCACTGCAAAAAAAAATAAAAGCTGTCATTACTGCTCCTAATCATACTCCACTTTAAATACACTCCACATACTCCTATTTTAGTCCATAACCGTCGTTAAGTCCTAAACCTCTGATCATAATCTTTCTCTCTACAAATCTCCAAAATCCCCAAAACTTTCCAGAAATCCTTCACCATGACTAATCCTCAAGAAAATCTAGGAACTCCCCCACCTGTATCTCCCAACACATCCTCATCTGCAACCCGTAGTGACAACCCTAAACCCAGACTCCGCCGGTAGAAGATGTTGGCAAGAAAGACTGTAACTACTGGTGTTCTAAGCACGACTCTAAACGAAAAATTGAAAGCTAGCCAGAAAAAGGAGAGCTCTGAAAAGGAATCATCTGACTCGAGTTCTGAGTCTGAAGCTTTTATTTCTGCAAGCGATGGAGAAGAACGTGGGTCTTCTGACTCAGACAAGAATCAAGAAAATCCTAGGGAGGTAAATACATGCTATGTTTTTTCTGATGTAGTCGAGAAAGTGGACAATAGGTTTTTGTTGGTGGGTTATGTGATAGATGTAAATGAGGGAGAATCGAGTAGAAAGGGAAAGAAAAGGAAAGATAAAATTCTTGCTATTTGTGGAGGAATAGAGGAGAGTGGCAACAAGACAGGGGGAAGTGAAACTGGGGAGGCTACTGAAGGCCTTGTACACCTGAGTAAATAATAAGATGAACCTGGTTCATCTACGGAAGAAACCTTGGCTGACATTCTGAAGAAGGTTGGAGCAAGCTATAATCCCAAGAAGCACAAAGCTTCTTCTCAAAAGGCTCCAACCGCCTCTAAGCCAACAAAGAAGAACAAGGTGTCATCTCCTAAGTCTACTGTCCCTTCAGCACCAAAGGTGAAAGCTACTAGAAGCAGGGCAAAACAAAGTGAGATTGAGTTGCAGAAAGCCTTAGAGGCAAGCAAGAAAAAGAAGAAGGAAAAGGGAAAAGCTAAAGTTGCGGAAAGTTCTGTGGCTGCAGAAGAAAAGGAGGAGGAGATGGAACTGGTCCATCAGGAAAGAGGTACAAGTGAGGTGGTTCCCACTCCTACACCAAAAAGACCCAAGACTTCTACCAAGAAGTCTTCAGAATCTATATCTGCTGAACCCTCCATGGCAAAAAGAACCAGGTCTGCAGTCAAAGGAAAACAAGTGAAAGTTCCTGAAGAAGAAGAAGCATGGAATGGAGAGGAAGAAGAAGAGGAATCTGAAAAGGAACAGGACAGATTTGTCCTCTTTGGCAGGAGAAAGATCTTGAAAGGAAGAATTTTGAAAGACCTGGAGGAGCCAGGCATGAAAAGATTGGTTGATGCCCTGGATGCACAGGGGTGGAAGGACATGGTTCTTCAACTGGATGGCAGGCTGGCAAGAAAAGAGATGATAGAGTTTATGGCAAATGCCACAGTGGTGAATGGGGTTGTTACCAGCTTGGTGAGGGGAGTAGAGGTGCAGTTTGATGCACCTAAGTTGGGCAGAATTCTAGACATACCCTGTGAGGGCTATGATGACTATACTAGGCAAAGGTGGCCTTGCCTAGATTCTCTCCCTTCTGCTCTCCAAATCACCAAAAATTCCTGTGATACCAAGTCTGCTGAAGAAGTGCCTGAGGCTAGGTTTGTGCAAAAGAGTGAGATGAAGCCTGAGCACAAGGTGCTTTTTGAGTTTGTGAACAAGTGCTTGTTGCCCAGACAGGAGAGAAGACACACTGCAAATTATATGGACCCGGTCCTTCTGGAGTGTCTTGTGCGAGGAAAGCAGATTAACTGGCCTACTTTCATTGTCAAGCTGCTGGATAGAGTCATCAATGGCTCCAAGGCCCATGCCACACCTTATGGGTTTATACTGACAACTGTCTTGGCCAAGTTAGATGTGCCATGGAAAAAGTGGGAGATGGCCTCTAGCAAAGAGCACTTTGAAATCAAAACTCTACAGGCTTGTGACTATCTGCTAAATGTAACCCCAGTTGAACCTGGTTCATCCTTGAAGAATCCTGTGAACAACAAAGTTAGGGCATTGGTTCTAGAGTGTGGAACAAAAGATGCAGAAATTGCTAGGCTCCAGGCTCGCATTGCTGAACTAGAAAGTGAAAGAAATGGCCTCATAGCTGAGCTAGCAAAGGAAAAGGAAAAGAGTGAAGGGATGCTCCAAACAATGCTTAATCTTCTTCAATCCCAACCCTCTAGTTCCTCCAAGCCCTAGAACCAGTTTAGAAACCCCCTCAGTGACCCAGATTCGGGACTTTTCTCTGTTTGTTTTTTCTCATGGTTGGATGTTTGTTTTTCTTTTTGTGGTCTGTTTTGTAGAAACACCTCCTAATCAATGACAATGTGCTTTGTTTTCTCTTGTTCTACGAAACTTCTGATCTTAATAGTTAAATTTTTTGTGAAGTTGATTATTGATTAACTGAATCATATTTTCACTTGTAGTTGCCCCAGTGGCCATGAGTAATAATTAACATCTAGGATTCATATAATATGCAACTTTTTGATGATGCCAAAAGAGGGAAGAGATATTGTGCTTTACTTTGTATTCTGAAATAAAGTGATATTTATAACCTGATTAAACCTGGTCCTTAATGATAAGTTAAATTAAAGTGTGAAAATTAAGCTGAGTTTCACAGGGTCTCTGATCACTAAAAGCACAGAGTTTGTCATCATCAAAAGGGGGGAATTTGTTGGTCCAAGTTCAGATGAAGTTTTGAAGATTGACAAAATGTACTCAGTCATGAACCAGGTCCATCATGTGAGACACAGTGTTGATATACTTACACATGTGACATACGTGTGAAGAAGATGTCTCAAGGATCAGCAACAATATCTTCTAAGTTGATCGAAAAGGTTGCATAGGATAAGGAGTTGAAGTCTCCTTATGTGAAGAGAACTACATCCGGATAAAGAATAAGGATTGGAGTTTGAATTGTTCTAGGACTCGAATTTGATGAAGGATCAGCAATTCGAGTTTTAATCAAACTCTGATTACTAACTCTATAAATAATAATGATTGTTCTCTTTTACAGGTGATTGCACATACGCAGAAGTTAAACTAAATTGAGAGCAAAAGAGCTAGGCGATTTTGCAAGAAATTTGTGTGTGATTCAAGTGTGCAAATCTGAAGCTACATGAACCAGAGTCAAGAACCAATTCCATTGTGTCTTTCTTTATTTCTAGTTCAATTGTAGTAGGTGTTTTCATATTGTACCTTTCAGCTTTATCTAGAAGTAATTGTATTAGGTACTTTGAGTATTCAAGTTAGAGTTAACTTGAAGGTGTCGCAACAGTTGAGGTTGTGTGCTACACTGGGATTAGAGTTTAATCCTTAGGTTTACAAGAGTTTTGTAAATGTTGTTTGGTCTCAGTGATTTTAGTGGATGTTTGGGAAAATCCTACTGAGTAGTAGGTCGTGGTTTTTTCACCTTTTGAGCAAGGTGTTTTCCACGTAAAAATCTTTGTGTTCTTTATTTTATGCACTCTTAATTCCGCAAACAGTCATAGTAAGTACATTTAGAAGAACCAGGTTCTTCTAGTGCGAAAATTAGGTACCACACAAATCATCCCCCCCCCCCTCTTGTGTGGTATTGACGTTTAGAACTTCACGGGTGTTAATAGCGTTAGCCGCCTTGTATGACCTTCAAATCCATCAGATTGATGTAAAGACGACCTTCTTAAATGGAGATTTAGAGGAAGAAATCTATATGGAACAACCTGAAGGGTGTGTAGTTCCCGGAAAAGAAAAGAAGGTGTGTCGACTTGTTAAGTCAAATTACGGACTAAAACAAATACCAAAACAATGACATGTGAAATTTGACTAGAAAATGTTGTCAAATTACTTCAAATTAGTGTATTTACTCTAAGAATACTCTAAATTATGTAGTCATTGTTTGTTTATATATGGATTATATATTGGTAGTAAAGGCACATGAAACATGTGAAATATGGGGGCATTTAACTTATGCATAACAAAAGCAAATGTTAAGACGTGATGTATATATTATCTTGAAGATTAGATATTATAATTCTTCGAACCCCACGAATCCTTAGGGATATCGATATGGTAGTCGGTGAATTCATTACTTGTTCAGTCTTAGTGATGACTAGTGATGAAACTAAAAATTCAAAAGTTTTTTACGTGCCTTTCTAGAAATGATTTGTTCTTTCTTGAACATTTATAATGTTTAGCTCTTTTATGAAATGGTATTACCTGGAAGGCTGTGACTTTCCATGAAAAGTGTGTATGCATGTCTTGTATAAATATGATCGTTCATTAACGATAGTATTAATACATTGGTCTATAATGAGGTGAACCAACCGATGAACTGACCAAAATCCATTGAAAGTTGGATTTGTTTCATAAATGAAGGTGCTATAATTTACATATCATATAGACGTATGAATAAATAGCATACAAATACTTGAAAATGACGGAGTGATTGTAAAATGTGTTATATATTAAAAGGTTGTGGACACAACTGATGCCAATCATTCCTGTTATTGTTCTAATATATTATTGCTACGTTAAGTGTAGTCAATAATCTGATATGCAATCGAAAGTCGAGACGTATTAGTCTATAACATAAGAAAGTATACATTGAACTTTCATGACAATGAAACGAGTTTTGAAGTATTTGAAGTATACTCCAAATTATGCTTTGCACTACAATAAGTATCTCTCGATAATAGAGGGGCATAGTGACGCAAATTAGATCATCGATTCAACAAATTCTAAACAGTCGGTAGAGGAGCGATGTCTTGGAAATCGTTCAAACAAATGTACATTGACCGCTCTACAGTGGAGGTTGAGTTTATAGCCTTAGAGAAGGCCGGTGAAGAAGCTGAATGGCTCCGGAATTTTTTGGAAGATATTCCATTTTAGCCCAAACTTTTGGCACCTATATGAATACATTGTGATAGTCAAGAGACAATAGAAAGGGCTGGGAGCGTTATGTATAACGGAAAATTTTGTCATATATGACGAAGACATAAAACCGTTAGGCAACTACTCTCTAGGGGAATTATCATAATTGACTATGTAAAGTCAAGCGATAATGTATCGGATCCACTTATAAAAGGCCTAACTAGAGAGGTAGTTGAAAGATCATCGAGGGGAATGTGACTATGGCCGAGGACAAGTCATTGTGGCGGTAACTCTACCTAGAAGACCGGAGATCCCACGATCTAGGTTCAAGGAGCTCAAACAAAGTCACCAATGACGGTTCAAAATTGTTAAATAAAATTTCTTTTTTGTACATTCTCGTGATGAGACAATGTTCAGTACCAAGGATAAAGAGTTAAGACTTTTTAATGGTTTCTAAGTTTGATACAGGGTACATCAAATAGTGTATCTACGGGATAACACGTTTAGGAGAATTCTGTAAGGCCAGTTCTCTACGCACTTATGAACCAGGTGGTGTTCATGGCTGAAACGAACAAAACAATGAGAACCAAAGACGGTTAAGGGTTGATTGTGTGATTTATGGTTGTCTAGGTATACACCAAAGCTCGACGGTTCAAAGATATCAATTCTATCGATTGACCGATTATATCCGACATAAGTTCACTACGAAAAGTTCAAAGGGAAACCTACTTTTCCAGATGCGATTAATCCTTACTTGCGAATCACACTGTATTTTCATGTATGTTTTTACACATATGCCCATTCCCCATTCATGTGAGGGATTGTTGCGTTTTTCTTTAAAGGGTGTGAATGGGAAATGGAAAAGGTACCTTTTGGATAGCACCTCTGTGTCTCACCCTTCCTTTGTCTATAAATTTAGAGGCTTGGCCTCGTTTTTAAGATATGGAAAATCTGAAATCTTCTCCCCTCTTTTTTCTACATTGTTGCATCATTTTCTAAATAAACATAAGTGTCAAGTGTGATTTGCTCCGTTTGTTGAGTTCGCTGAAGTTCTGTGATTTGAAGTGCCGCTATCACAGAATAGTTATTCCGTTCTATCCTGGGAGGAATTAATCTATATACCTTGGGCAACAGTGAGGGAATTAAATTCCTTAAGGACACACTGTGCATTCAGTGGGCGCGGAATTATTTTATGTTTTGTTTATTGAACTAATACCAATGACCAAGACATGCCTAGACCTGGTTGAGTTCGTAATACTCGACAACGCCCTTGTGGGGGTATTTGACTGCTTGTATATGATTATCAGAATTACGACAAAGGGAAAAATTAATCGATGTAGCTTGAATTTGGATTCTTCCCTGAGTTTTATCACCCAACCGTGCATCATTCTTTTTTTCCAAAACTTGGAGCTTTTTGAAATAATCTTGGCCCACAGTCCATCCTCTATCATGTGGATAACGACGAGGTAATATTTTCTTAGTTTTAGAAAAAAATCATTTATTTATAGGTATAAAAGAAGAACCCTTTTACAGTTTCCGGCTAGAGAAGTGTGTGTTGCGACCGATCTAAGCCAAGAGTGACTTTTACAAAGGCGCAAGGATTTGTGAATATTGGAATGTGATTCCCATCTTTCTCACATGCAAGTGAGAGAATATTTGACTAATAATTCAATACGTCTTTCGTTACATAATAAAGGTACTGAATGGAATACAGTTGGTATACAATTGAACTTGTGGCGATGAGTAATATCATTAGGATGTGATTGTGGAATATTTGAAAGAAAGCTCAAGCTCTTGTGATGAGCTTGGATAACTAAAGCTCATAAAGGTGAGCCACAGAGGAATCTCATATGAAATGATGAGACATTGCTATGAGAATCTTATTGGAACGCATAAAGCCCATGGGAATGACTTCCATAAATCCCACAGAATTGAGCCACATATTAAAAGCTTATTGGAACGCATACATTACTAAGCAATGTGTATGATGATATCACGGGGAAATTCAAGACTCACTTGATTGCTAAGGGTCTGTATGATGCTTATTGAGATTATTATAGAAATTCTGTACTGTATTTATGTTCGTTTAGGGTAGTTGTACATTTAGCATTACGAGTGGTACCTAGCAGTTAGTTGAGTTAGTTAGCTTTCACAAAGTTAGTTGGTTAGTTAGGAGTTAGTTTTTGGGTTTTATGCTTCGTTGATTTTCTTCTGCGTTGTATATATATATACTCTTTAGTCAAGCTAATGAGATTGAGACTCTCCTTTTCAAATTCATATCTCCTCTTGCAAATGCTCTCTTTTCCAATCTTCTCCTCCAAGTCTCCATTCCGCCATTGGAGCTCTGCTCGAGCTCAACTGCATAATAGCTTTGATGTTTCTGATATGGTATCAGAGCGCGGTTGATCCTACGCGCATTAGACTCGTGTAGATCGTCATCAATTCGATCTGCATTTCTCAATCGCAGGTAATTTCTGCCTTCACGAAAAAGTTAGGGTTCTTAGATCTCTGTTGCAATTTTCCTCTTCGCATCTCAGAAATTGTTGATTAAGTAATTCTCATGGCTAATGATGAAGAAATCGAACACATCAATGTGGACTCAAACAAGGAGTCCGCCATTGACTCAAGTAATCCATTATACATGCATCCATCGGATAATTCTGGTGCAATGTTGGTACCAGTTCCATTTCATGGAATTGGATACAGATGCTGGAGACGAAGTGTGCTTCGAGCACTATCAGTTAAAAACAAACTAGGTTTCATTAATGGTGATTGTAAGAAACCAGATCTAGAATCTCCAAAGTATAGACTATGGGAGAGATGTGATGATATGGTTACCTCATGGATTTTGAATTCCTTGGGAAGAGATTGCTGATAGTGTGGAGTACGTTAATGATTCTATCGAAATGTGGAAGGAACTAGAGGATCGTTATGATCAGACGAATGGTGCAAAGTTGTATCAAATTTAGAAAGAGATAAATGATCTGTCACAAGGAACACTAGATATAACTGGATACTATACTAGGATAAAGAAAATGTGGGAAGAGTTTAGTACTTTGAGTGCAAAAACACAATGCAGTTGCAATTGCACTTGTAGAGCCAAGGAGAACACGCATAAAGCTGAACAAGATAGACTATTGATCCCGTTCCTTATGGGGCTCAACGAAGTGTACACTATGGTAAGGGGAAGCATTCTTATGATGAACCCCCTGCCATCCTTGGCTCAAGCCTTCTCCCTATTGATTCAAGAGGAAAAGCAAAGGGAGATCAGGCCTAACAGTCAACTGATGTTCGAGTCTACCTCTTTGAATGTCAATGCTGCTAAGCTGCCTAGTTTCAAAACCAATTATAACTCAGGAAACAACTACACATCCAAGAACAGACCTCGTCCTGTGTGTGAGCATTGTAGGAGGCCAGGACATACCAAAGATAAATGCTATAAACTCCATAGATACCCTCAAGGATTCCAAAACTCTAACCAAACTTTCCAGAACAATAATCAGAGATTTTAAGGAGCTAACCAGAATTTTCAAAATCAAAGTTTCATATTCAATAGAGGAAAAAGATAGTGGCAAATGTCCATGGCCCTCCAAATGACATGATGACTAATAATGGAGATGAGAATGAGCACCACAATGAGAATCAGGGAATGAGTTTCACCAAAGAACAATATGGTCAACTCATGAGTTTGCTGCAACACTTCAAAACCAATAATAGAGAGGAAGATCCCGACAATTTGAACTTGAGTTCTGGAGCTGCCAACTTTGCAAGTATTGTAGTCTGTACCTCTTCAATTGATTTTGGTAAATTGTCATGTAGGTGCTTTAAATCTAAGGCAGATACATGGATACTAGACTCTGGGGCTTCAAACCACATGACCTTCAATAGATCCTCCATGTGTGATATCACTGTCTTACCTTATCCCTTATTAGTCATATTGCCTAATGGTTACAAAGTTAAGGTAACAGAAAATGGAAGTGTGAAACTTGTCAGAAACAGCAAAGCTATTATGCAGTTGAGCTCGAGCAGAGCTCCAACGGCGGAATGGAGACTTGGAGGAGAAGATTGGAAAAGATAGCATTTGCAAGAGGAGATATGAATTTGAGAACGAGAGTCTCAATCTGATTAGCTTGACTAAAGAGTGTAGATATATACAACGCAGAAGAAAATCAACGAAGCATAAAACCCAAAAACTAACTCCTAACTAACCAACTAACTTTGTAAAAGCTAACTAACTCAACTAACTGCTAGGTACCACTCATAATGCTAAATGTACAACTACCCTAAACGAACATAAATAATACAATACAGAATTTCTGTAATAATCTTAATACCCCCCTTAAGTTGGAGGTGAGGCTGTTACTGACAACTTGCTGAGAATATTGGAATGTTTGTTTCCTGTTAATGCTTTGGTAAGAATGTCGGCAAGTTGATGGTCAGTCCTAACATGATGCAAGGAAATGAGCCCTTCCTGTAATTTGTTTCGAACAAAATGGCAGTCTACCTCAATATGTTTCGTTCGTTCATGGAATACTAGTTTCCTTGCTATGTGGAGTGTTGATTGACTGTCACAAAAGACTTCAATAGGACTGTCCTGGAGAAAGAGACTGTGAGCTCTTCAAGTAGCCTTTGCAACCACACTAGCTCACCAACTACTTTTCTGATGGATCTATATTCTGCTTCAGCTGATGACAATGAAATGGTTTCCTGTTTCTTTCATTTCCAGCTGATAGGGCTATCTCCCAATAGGACAACATACCCTTTGACTGACTTCCTGGAGTCTGGGCATGATGCTCAATCAGAATCACAGTATGCCTTTATTGTACAATCACAATTGTTGGAAAAGAAGACTCATAGGCTAGGATCACCCTTCAGATATCTCAATAGATGATATGCTGCTTTTAAGTGTGGTTCCCTTGGATCTTGCATGAACTGGCTTAGATGTTGAACATTAAAGGCAATTTCGAGTCTTGTGTTAGTTAAAAAATTCAATTTCCCGACTAACTTCCTGCAGCAGCTGGGATCTGACAAGGGAGCACATTCTTTGCCTTCAACTTCACACTTGGATCAAGGGGACATGATAATGAACTACAGCTGAGGCAGTTATACTCTTTCAGAAGATCAATGACAAATTTCCTTTGGGATATGATGACTCCATCATCTTTATAAATCATTTCAAGGCCAAGTAAGTACTGGAGTCTCCCTAGATCCTTGATCTTGAAGCTAGTATGAAAGAACTCCTTTAAAAGTCTTATTTCTTCTAGGTATGTTCCTGTGAGTATCACATCATCAACATATACTGCTACAAATACTAAAGATGCCCCATTCTTTTTGTAGAACAGTGAGTAGTCATACATGGAATGTTCATAACCTCTGGAACATAGTGCTTCTGTCAATTTTGCATACCATTGCCTGCTAGCTTGTTTCAAGCCATATAGTGATTTGTTTAGCCTGCAGACTAATCCTGGTTTAGACACTACTAGTCCAGGAGGAACCTCCATAAATACTTCCTCATTCAAATCTCCATGAAGGAAAGCAATTTTGACATCTACCTGAAAAATGTTGCACCCTCTCTTAACTGCCACAGCTATGAGTCCTCTCACAGTGGTCATCTTTAACACTGGTGAAAAGGTTTCTGTGTAATCAATTCCCTCCTGTTGGGTGTATCCCTTTACCACCAAACGAGCCTTAAACCTCTCAATGCTTTCATCAGCTTTATGTTTCACCTTATACAACCACCTACAACCTATGGCTTTCTTCCCTGCTGGTAGTGGAACTAGATCCCATGTGTTATTAGCATGTAATGCCTCAAACTCTTGTGTCATAGCTACCTGCCAAGCAGGATTAACAGCTGCTTCTTCATATGAAGATGGTTTATTGTCTTGACAGACACTTTGCATCAAAGACTGACATTCATGGATTAGAGCCTCAGGGGGATAGAATGATGGTTTGACAAAAGTGCATTTAAGGATGGTATACAGCTGTTAGAGTGCAATTTAGGCATATCATGAATATAATCATTTAAGTATGCAGGTGTTTTGATTTCTCTTTGGGTTCTCCTAAGACAGGGATTATTCTGGTTACTTGTTTGAGGAGGGTAATTGTTCAAAACCGGTACATCAGGGTTTGATGCTGGAGAAGATTCTAGGAAAGGAACACTATCAATAGTGTGACTGTTTGGAGGTGATGTGAATGTGGCACTAGCAGGTGACATTTCATTGTTACCAACAGGTGACAGTTTATTGTCCATGTGACTTGCACCATCTGGATTGTTTTCTATATTAGCTTGAACATTATTATCAGAGTCATCCACAAGGTCAACAAAGGGAACACATATTAGCATAGAAGGGAAGGAAGAAACATCTAGAACAGTTGCAAAGGGAAAAATATTTTCATGGAAGGATACATCTCTTGAGACTTGAATCTTCTTAGTAGCAAGACTTAGGACCTTATACCCTTTGATTCCAAAGGGATAGCCTATGAAAACATGTGGAACAGCTCTAGGTTCAAACTTGTCCCTATGGACTTTAGGTACTGTTGGGTAACACAAGCAGCCAAAACTTCTCATTTAAGAGTACAATGGTTTCTTTTGTATAGGATTTCAAAAGGACATTTGTTTTTAAGGTATGTGGTGGGTAGTCTGTTTATGATGTAGGTTGCTGTTAGTACACATTCTCCCCAGTATTTTAAAGGCAGTTTTGACTGGAATAAGAGTGCCCTAGCTGTCTCAAGTAAGTACTTATGTTTCCTCTCCACCACATTGTTCTGTTGTGGTGTGTATGGGCAGGATTTTTGATGAATGATCCCTTTTGACTGAAGGAAGGTATTAGTTTTTGAATTGACAAACTCTAAGCCATTATCTGTTCTTATGGCTTATATGGTGGTTTTGAACTGGTTTTCTATGATTAAAATGAAGGCTTTAATGACCTGAACTGCATTGCTCTTGTATGCCAAAAGATGTGTCCATGTAGTTCTGCTGAAGTCATCAACCATAGTGATGAAATACTTGTAGTTATCATGAGTAGTGGTGTGGTAAGGTCCCCAAAGGTCCACATGAAATAGTTCAAAAACACCACTAGAAGTGCTGGTTCTTTGAGGAAAGGGTAATCTATTTTGTCTGGCCATAGGGCATATTGAGCACACAAAAGGTTGCTTAGAAGAAAAGGTCACAGGTATAGATGTTATTCCCTTCATTTTCACAAAGGGCACATGTCCAAGTCTATTGTGCCACAGAATATCATTCTCATGAAATGTATGGGAATTCAGAGAGACACAATTTTTGACTTTATTTACAGATGAAGGAACATTAACATCAATGTTACTACTAACAGATGTTGTTTTATTCAAAAGGGAATTATATACACATGGAAAGTAAGCATCTTGGACATCACATGGATGAGCAGAAAAGCAAGGAGCAGGAAACTTGGCTGTAGTTGAGGAAGAACTGGTATCTTTGTGCTTCAAGCATTGAGAGCACAAAAGGTAAAGTCCATCCTTGACTCTACCAATCTCCAGAGGCCTCTTCAGAGAAGGGGCCTGCAACATACAAATACCATCAGTGAAGAATGCAATTCCTCCTAGGTGTAGAGTCAACAAATAAATAGAAATGAGATTGTACTTAAAAGAGAGAACAAGAAGGATTTTGTGTAACACAATCCTAGGTGCAAGTTACATGGATAATGAACTGTCACCAGTTGGTAACAATAAAATGTCACCTGCTAGCGCCACATCCACATCACCTCCCAACAGTCACACTATTGATAGTGTTCCTTTCCTAGAATCTTCTCCCGCATCAAACCCTAATGTACCAGTTTTGAACAGTTACCCTCCTCAAACAAGTAACCAAAATAATCCCTGTCTTAGGAGAACACAAAGAGAAATCAAAACACATGCATACTTAAATGATTATATTCATGATATGCCTAAATTGCACTCTAACAGATGTATACCATCCTTAAATGCACTTTTGTCAAACCATCATTTTGTCCCCCTAAGGCTCTCATCCATGATAGTCAGTCTTTGATGCAAAGTGTCTGTCAAGACAATGAAACTTCTTCATATGAAGCAGCTATTAATCCTGCTTGGTAGGTAGCTATGACACAAAAGCTTGAGGCATTACATGCTAATAACACATGAGATATAGTTCCACTGCCAGCAGGGAAGAAAGCCATAGGTTGCAGGTGGGTGTATAAGGTGAAACATAAAGCTAATGGAAGCATTGAGAGGTTTAAGGCTCGTTTGGTGGTAAAGGGATACACCCAGCAGGAGGGAATTGATTAGACATAAACCTTTTCACCAATGGTAAAGATGACCACTGTGAGAGGACTCATAGCTGTGGCAGTTAAGAGAGGGTGGAACATTTTTTAGCTAGATGTCAACAATGCTTTCCTTCATAGAGATTTGAATGAGGAAGTATTTATGGAGGTGCCTCCTGGACTAGTAGTGTCTGAACCAGGATTAGTCTGCAGGCTAAACAAATCTCTATATGGCTTGAAAAAAGCTAGAAGGCAATGGTATGAAAAATTGACAGAAGCACTATGTTCCAGAGGTTATGAACATACCATGTATGATTACTCACTGTTCTACAAAAAGAATGGGGCATCTTTAGTATTTGTAGCAGTATATGTTGATGATGTGTCACAACCCATTTTCTGAACAAGCCGAGACCGGCACTCGATCACTAAACATGATCGAGCAAATCATCTCTGCTTATCAAATCTATTATAGCTCCAAACTTTATATGCAACAAGGTAATACTCTAACCAAATACTTTTGATTAATTCAAATATTTAAATAAATTAACTCCAAAACTTTATTCGTAGTAACTACTGAATTACTGCTAAGTTATATATAAAAAAACATCTGAATCTCAACCTAATGACTATGTCTATGAAGCCTCTACTGATAAACTGACACACTGCTCAGGACATGAGATTTCCTGGACAGTTCTGTAAGTAAACAAAGAACTAACTAAATAAAGATGACTCTAAGGAATACTCCACGAACAAAAACGGAGCTCACCAATAGCACTGGAAGAGAAGGAAGTCCTTACTCGTAGCCTGCTCGCCTGCAAATCCGGTTCCTACGTTCGCAGACCAACGTAGGTTCCCAAAAGAGAACATCAGTACCATCCATTGTACTCAGTGAGTCTCAACAACAGGGGGTAAAACTTTAATAACATCTACATTATGAGCAAAGCTTCTAAATTCATGTAAAACATAAAGCTTATAAGAATAATTCTAAATAATTGCATAATAGCAGTTTATGAATATTTTAAAAGAAATTCTTTTCTTTTTCTTTCTTATAAAAAAATACTTCACTTTATACTTTGGGAGTTCCAACTATCCTGACTTAATTCTGTCTCAGTCACCATATGATCAGCACGGTTTCGATCCCAACCTGATCGAATAGGCCCAATCCACGAGGTGCCACTCGCTTCATGGTTCTTAGCGCTCATGTCTCATACCTTAGCATGGCTAAGTAAATTCTTAGCAACGAGACCCTCGGCTCGTGTGCTCCCTACTTTGGCACAAGTAGTTTCAGGAAGTCAACGCCTTGGTCAAGACCCTAGGCCTGGACGATGACCCTTTCTCAGAATAAAGGATACTCCCAAAAAATCTTTTCTTTCTAAAACTTCTTCTTGTGACTTTTCAAGTCTAAATCTTTTATACATGCTCATACTGGTATCCTTAAGTGTAAGGCATGTCATAAGAATGAAATAAACATGTAAAAGTATTCCTAAAGATTCTTGCTTCTTCATTAATTTTCAACATGAAAATAGCATATAAGAATAACACAAAAATCTGAAAATCTATGCACGTATATCATAATAAATCGTCTAAACTTTTGCTAGAACAATTCTAAGTTAATAGGTACTCAGTTGCTCCAATTAAGTAAATATAAACTCATTTAAGAAATTCATAAACACCTTGTATGCGTGCTTTTGTGAGTTAAACCACTTTAGTAAAGGGTTGTAACAACTCACCTCAATACTCCTTGAGCCAATACGTAAACCCCGGACCAATTTATACTCGTCAAACAATTGATTCTACAACAACCAATTCTTTTTATTTGATTCCAAAGTTTCACACCTAAACATGAAATTTGATGGTGATACAGAGAAGAAAGGAATTAACTATTCAATTCTTACCTATTATTGCTATGGGGTAATTGACAGTAGGGAATTTCACATACCTGAGGTTAAGAATTAGTGATTTGTACAGAACCCTAGAATTTGTATTGCCTGTGTAAGTATATCGCTAACGCTGCTTCTATTTTTTTGTTGGGAAATAGAATGTCGAGCTTTGTTTTATATTTTCCTTAGGCTTACGTCTTTTGCCTGCTAATTGTCAATAGCCCTTTATGGGCTTTGTTGCACGTGACTTTTCTTTTGCTTTCTTTCTTTCTTTCTTTTTTTGTTTTGACTTAACTAGTATTTAATTATTCCTACTTTTAATAATTAGTAATATTAAAATTATTAATATTCCCCTAATTGTACATCCAATTATTTATAAATAGAGAAGCATCTAAAAATCAATCACAAGTGTTTTAATCCGTAACAGAAGTATAATTTAAGATTATAAAAAATTAAATTCTATATTTAGCGGGTCTTAAAACTTTTATAGGTTTGAGGAGTGTTACATGATGTGATACTCACAGGAACAGACCTAGAAGAAATAAGACTTTTAAAGGAGTTCTTACATGCTAGCTTCAAGATCAAGGATCTAGGGAGACTCTAGTACTTCCTTGGCCTTGAAATGCTTTATAAAGGTGATGGAGTCATTATCTCCCAAAGGAAATTTGTCATTGATCTTCTGAAAGAGTATAACTGCCTCAGTTGTAGTTCATTATCATGTCCCCTTGATGCAAGTGTGAAGTTGAAGGCAAAAGAAGGTGCTCCCTTGTCAGATCCCAGCTGCTACAGGAAGTTAGTTGGGAAATTGAATTTCCTAACACACACAAGACTGGACATTGCCTTTAGTGTTCAACATCTAAGCCAGTTCATGCAAGGTCCAAGGGAACCACACTTAAAAGCAGCATATCATCTATTGAGATATCTGAAGGGTGATCCCAGCCTAGGAGTCTTCTTTTCCAGCAATGCTGATTATACAGTAAAGGCATATTGTGATTCTTATTGGGCATCATGCCCAGACTCCAGGAAGTCAGTCACAAGGTATGTTATCCTATTGGGAGATAGCCCTATCAGCTGGAAATCAAAGAAACAGGAAACCATTTCCTTGTCATCAGCTGAAGCAGAATATAGATCCATCAGAAAAGTAGTTGGTGAGCTAGTGTGGTTGCAAAGGCTACTTGAAGAGCTCACAATCCCTTTCTCCAGTCCTATTGAAGTCTTTTGTGACAGTCAATCAGCACTCCACATAGCAAGGAACTCAATATTCCATGAACGAACGAAACATATTGAGGTAGACTGCCATTTTGTTCGAAACAAATTACATAAAGGGCTCATTTCCTTGCATCATAATAGGACTGACCATCAACTTGCCGACATTCTTACCAAAGCATTAACAGGAATCAAACATTCCAATATTCTCTGCAAGTTGTCAGTGACAGCCTCACATCCAACTCGAGGGGGGTATTGAGATTATTATAGAAATTCTATATTGTATTATTTATGTTTGTTTAGGGTAGTTGTACATTTATCATTACGAGTGGTACCTAGCAGTTAGTTCTGTTAGTTAGCTTTCACAAAGTTAGTTGGTTAGTTAGGAGTTAGTTATTGGGTTTTATGCTCCGTTGATTTTCTTCTGCATTATATATATATATATATATATATATATATA
>NW_017670650.1:322529-323309 GCF_001879085.1 Nicotiana attenuata | reverse complement strand
AACAAGTACAGACGTCTCCGTACCTACCCCTCAGACTCTACTAAGTTTGTCCGTGAGTTGTGAGACCTATGTAACCTAGTGCTCTGATACCAACTTGTCACGACCCGGATTTCCCACCATCAGAGTCGTGATGGCGCCTACTCGTGGTAGCTAGGCAAGCCAACTTAATTACCTTTCCATCACTAGCAATTATCTTTAACAGTTTATAACATCAATATAGAACATAAAGTCTAATAAGAGCAATAGCGGAAGTCTGTCTTAAATTGATAAATTTAAAATGCGGAATAGTCAAAAACAACCTCTACCCAAGATTTGGTGTCACATTACTCACGAACCACTAAGAATAAACTAAATACAAAGGTCTGAAAGAAATATAACAGCTGTCTGTCTCGAAACAAGGAGGCAACAGTCTAAAAGAAAACAATGAGAAGAGACGCCGGGCCTGCGGACGCCTGCAAGGCTACCTCAGTCTCGGGAATATGAATCGCCTGCTTCCGAACTACTGCTGCTGCTGCTCCTCAAAACCTGGACCTGTGCAAAAATGCACAGAAGTGTAGCATCAGCACAACCGACCCCATGTGCTGGTAAGTGTCTAGCCTAACCCAGGCAAAGTAGTGACGAGGCTAGACTGGACACTACATAAACCTGTGCAGTTATAGATATACAGCGGAAATCGAACACAAAGCAATTACCAACATGGAAGGGGAAACATGCTATGGGGAGTTACAATAATAACAATACTCCAGAGTAACAACTAAAACAACTAGGTTCACAGTGAAC
>NW_017670650.1:312845-321229 GCF_001879085.1 Nicotiana attenuata | reverse complement strand
ATAGAGAACATAATAGACCAACGCGATCGCGACGGCCAGAACGCGAACGCGATGAAGGGAAATACTGGGGTTTGAATTTAGCTTACGCGATCGCGGTAGGGAACACGCGAACGCGATGGAGGAGATAACAAGGCACTGCGAACGCGTGCCTAGGGCCGCGTTCGCGAAGAACAAAGGTCTGCAACAGAAAATCTGATCCTATTTCCAAGTGTAAAAACACCCCGAACCACCTCCAATTCAATCCCGAGCCCTCGGGGCTCCTAACCAAACACACACACTAACTCAATAACATCCTACGAACTTACTCGAGCGATCAAATTGCCAAAATAACATCAAAATCATTGAATCAAGCCTCAAACTCATCATTTTCATTTCAAAATTCATGAACTTCCAACTTTAGACATTTAGGTCTGAAACACGTCAAACGACGTCCGATTTCGACCAAACTTTACAGAAAGCGCTTAAACAATATATAAGACTTGTACCGGGCGTCGGAACCAAAATACGAGCCCGATACCACAGTCTTTTAATCAATTTTCATTTCCATTTTCCTTAATAATTCAGAAAAACAATTTCACAGAAAAATTCATTTCTCGGGCTCTAGACCTCGGAATTCGACTCCGGGCACATGCCCGAGTCCCATATTTTTCTACGGACCTTCCGGGACCGTCCAATCTCGGGTCCGGGTCCGTTTACCAAGAATGTTGACCGAAGTCAACCTTAAACATATTAATATCAAAATTCTTCAAAGTTTTCACAGGATTCACATATTTCAACATAAAAGCTTTCCGGCTACGCACCCGGACTGCGCACGCAAATCGAGGCAAGTAAAAATGAGGTTTTCAAGGCCTCGGAAGCACAGAATGAATGAGGAAACAGGTGATGACCCTTTGGGTCGTCACATCAAACACCTTGCATCCGTGCTTTTGTGAGTTAAACCACTTTAGTAAAGGGTTGTATCAACTCACCTCAATACTCCTTGAACCAATACGTAGACCCCCAGACCAATTTATACTCGTCAAACAATTGATTCTACAACAACCAGTGCGTTTTATGTGATTCTAAAGTTTCACGCCTAAACATGAAATTTGATGGTGATACAGAGAAGAAAGGAATTAACTATTCAATTCTTACCTATTACTGCTATGGGGTAATTGACAGTAGGGAATCTCACATACCTGAGTTTAAGAATTAGTGATTTGTAAAGAACCCTAGAATTTTCGTTGCCTGTGTAAGTATTTCGCTAACGCTGCTTCTATTTTTTTTGTTGGGCAACGGAATGTCGAGCTTTGTTTTAAATTTTCCTAAGGCTTACGCCTTTTGTCTGCTAATTGTCAAGCGCCCTTTATGGGCTTTGTTGCACGTGAGTTTTCTTTTGCTTTCTTTCTTTTTTTTTGTTTTGACTTAACTAGTATTTAATTATTCCTACTTTTAATAATTAGTAATATTAAAATTATTAATATTCCCCTAATTGTACATCCAATTATTTATAAATAGAGAAGTAACTCAAAATCAATCACAAGTGTTTTAATTCGTAATAGAAGTATAATTTAAGATTACAAAAAATTAAATTCTATATTTAGCGGGCCTTGAAACTTTTATAGGTTTGTGGAGTGTTACAATCTTCCCTCCTGTCTAATGTTGCTAGGGCCTTATTCTTAAGCTTACAATCATTCCTTATATCCTTGAACCTCTTAAGTTTTCTTAGCACTACCCACTCTTCCAAGGGACTCAAAATTTTGGCTAACTTCTTAAATTTTCAATAATTTCTGCAGAGTTTCCTTTTTAAATTGGACTATCCAAAAAAAATATCCTTATCACAAATACCACAACCACATCAACAACAACCAAATATACCATAACAGGCCATTCATAGGCACCATACACAGCTCATAAATTAATTACTCACACTCCGGCAAGAAGGTACCACCATAACCAACAAGAATCTAAAACACAACAATTTAGCAAAAGTGAATCACTTTAGTGAATTAAATATACTATGGCATAAACTAAATTACTAAAACAACTAGTATAATCTAGGAAGGACAGAAACAATTGCTAACTTGTATTTAATAAATGAAATATAAATGTCAAACCAAACTTAGGTTCACATACCTTTTTCCTCAAATAAATATGGATATTTCTTTCTCATATCTTCCTCAACCTCCCACGTAGCTTTTTTTGAATCATGATTACTCCATAAAACATTTACCGATGCTAAATCTTTTGTCCTCAACTTTCTTACTTGCCTATCGAGAATTTCTATAGGTACCTCTTCATAAGTCAAGCCTTCTTTAATTTCTATGGTATCGACAGGTATTATATGCGACTCATCATGAATGTACTTTCTAAGCATAGACACATGAAAGACATGATGAATAGAGGACAACTCAATGGGTAGTTCTAGCTTATAAGCCACGTTTCCTTTCTTTTCTAGAATTTCATAAGGTCCGATAAATCTAGAGCTAAGTTTTCCTTTTTTACCAAACCTCATAACTCCTTTTATTGGTGATACTTTCAAAAATACCTTATCACCGACAATGAACTCTAACTCACGATGCCTCTTGTCAGAATAAGACTTTTGACGACTCTGAGCCGCTTTAAGTCTTTCTTTAATTAGCTTAACTTTCTCCAAGGCCTCACAAACAAACTCTAGACCAATCACCGGCACCTCTGCTGGTTCAAACCAGCTTACTGGTGACCTACATCTTCGTCCATACAACGCTTCATAAGGAGTCATACCAATGTTGGCCTAATAGTTGTTATTGTAAGCAAATTCTATAAGTGGCAAGTGATCATCCCAATTACCTCCAAAATCTATATCACATGCACGCAACATATCTTCGAGAGTCTGAATGGTCCTTTCTGCCTGGCTATCGGTCTGTGGATGGAAAGCGGTGCTTAAATTGACCTTGGTACCTAATCTTTTCTAAAATGCCTGCTAAAAATGCATCGTGAACTGAGGGCCTCTGTCAGATATGATTGAAACTGGAGTACCATGCAATCGGACTATTTCTTTGATGTACAACTACGCATACTGCTCTACGAAATCTGTCGTCTTTACTGGTAGGAAATGCATGGAATTTGTCAGTCGGTCTACAATAACCCAAATTGAATCATATTTACGGTATGTACGAGGTAGACCTACTACGAAATCCATATTAATCATCTCCCACTTCCACTATGGTATCTCTATATCTTGAGTTAGGTCACCAGGCCTCTGATGCTCGGCTTTGACTTACTGAAAATTTAAACATTTAGCCATATGATCTGCTACTTGTTTCTTCATGCCTTTCCACCAATACAACTCTTTCAAATCTAGATACATTTTGGTAGCACTTGGGTGGATAGAGTACCTCGAACTGTGAGCTTCCTCCATTATGGCCTTTCTAAGACCATCTACCTCAGGCACACATAACCGAGATCATTCAACTTTAAAACTCCGTCACTTCCTAGAGTGAAAGCATTGATTTCTTTGTTTCTGACTCCTTCCTTTAATTTCACTAAGTACGGATCTTCGTCTTGCTTAGCCTTAACATGCGCAACAAGGGAGGATTGCGCTAAGGCATAAGCAGTTATACCTCCTTCTTTGGTCTCATCCAATCTAATTCCATCATTTGCCAGTTTTTGGATTTCTCGACCCAAAGATCGCCTTTGTACTGCACGGTGGGCCAAGACACCCATTGACTTCCTACTAAGTGCATCTGCTACCACATTAGCTTTGCCCGGGTGATAAAGGATATTGATGTTATAATCTTTCAATTGCTAGAGCTACCTTCTCTGTCTCAAATTTAATTCTTTTTGCTTGAAAATGTACTAGAGGCTTTTGTGATCTGTAAACACTTCAGAATGCTCGCCATAAAGGTAGTGTCACCATACTTTTAATGCAAACACCACTGGTGCAAGTTCCAAGTCGTGTGTGGGATAGTTCTTTTCATGATTCTTTAACGGCCTGGAAGCATAAGCAATAACTTTTCCATTTTGCATAAGAACACAACCGAGACCAACTCTGGAGGCATCACAATACACTGTGAACCCACCCGAACCTGTCGTCAAGGTTAATATAGGTGCAGTGGTCAACCTCTTCTTTAACTCTTGAAAACTCTGCTCACAAGCGTCTTACCACTGCAACTTAACTACTTTCTGAGTCAACTTAGTTAATGGAGCTGCAAGTGAGGAAAACCCCTCTACAAACCTTCTATAGTAGCTAGCTAACCCCAAGAAACTTCTGATTTCAGTTGGCGTTGTCAGCCTTGGCCAGTTTTTGACTGCTTCTGTCTTCTGAGAGTCTGCTTTTATGCCTTCACTAGATAACACATGGCCTAAGAATGCCACTGACTGCAACCAGAACTCACATTTTGAGAACTTGGCATAAAGCTCATTCTCCTTCAAGGTGAACAAGGCTATTCTGAGGTGTTCTGCATGATCTCCTTGCTCTTAGAGTACACCAAAATATCGTCCATAAACACAATAATAAAGGTATCTAGGAATGGCTTGAAAACTCTGTTCATGAGGTCCATGAATGCAGCTGGAGCATTTGTCAAGCCGAAGGACATCACTAGAAATTCATAGTGCCCGTAGCGAGTTCGAAAGGCTGTTTTAGATATATCTTCTTCCCTGATTCTCAACTGATGATACCCCGACCTCAAGTCTATTCTTGAAAAGTACTTTGCACCATGAAGTTGATCAAATAAATTATCAATTCTTGGCAGTGGGTACTTGTTCTTAATGGTAACTTTATTCAATTGCCGATAGTCGACGCACATTCTGAGAGAGCCATCTTTCTTCTTGACAAACAGGATCGGGGCACCCATCATGAAACACTCGGCCTGATGAAGCCCTTGTCAAGGAGGTCTTTTAACTGTTCTCTCAACTTATTAAGTTCTGTTGGAGCCATCCTATAAGGAGGTATAGATATCGGCTGAGTGTCTGGCATGAGATCAATGCCAAAGTCTATGATTCTTTTAGGAGGAAGTCCGAGAAGGTAATCTGGAAAAACTTATGGAAATTCTCTAACAACTGGCAAAGATTGAAGAGCTGGTGGTTCTGATTCTGGATTAATGATGTGAGCCAAATAGGCGAGACACCCCTTACCGATCATTCGTTGTGCCTTAAGGTAAGAAATAAACTTACCTACAAGCGATGGTGAACTACCCTTGCACTCTAAGACTTCTTCATTTGGAAATTGGAACCTGACTATCTTGGCATGACAATCTAAAATGGCATAGCAGGAAGATAACCAATCCATACCCATGATCACATCGAAATCCACCATTTCTAACTCTATGAGATCGGCTTTGGTGTTGTGACCTTGGACTGAAACTATACAACCTCTGCAGACTCTTGTGACTTTCACTGACTCGCCAACTGGAGGAGATACTAGGAATGGTTTACTAAGTGTTCAGGTTCTAGTCCGAGGTTAATTGCAAAGTATGGAGTCACATATGAAAATGTTGAACCTGGATTCATTATGGCATAATCATTAGGTGAGCAGACTAGAAGTATACCTGTAATAACTTCTGCAGATGCCTCTGCACTCTGACGATCAAGTGTGGCAAAACAAATGGGGTTGTCCCCCTCCCTGAGTAACTCGATTTGCACATCTGCCTGCCCCATGCCCGATCTGATTATGAGAACCACGAGCCTGAGGTGGTGCAACTGCACTAGCTGAGGAACTAGAAGGGCGAGTTGATCCCCCACTGAAATTATGTTGCAACTTTGGGCAGTTGGACTATATATGACTAATGTCTCCACAATGATAGCGACCATGAAACTCGAGCTTGCACTGACCTGAATGTTGCCGCTTACATGTTCCACAAAGACCTTGTTGGTGTGAATGTTGCTCAGCATGACTCTGGCTATGTGAGGATGATGTCCTAAAATTCAGATTCTAGCGAGACCGGTTTCCATAACTCTGAGTACGTCTGAAGGAAGACCCATCACTTGACTGATGGTTGGACTGAGCGGGTGCTAATGACTCCTTATTAGAGGAATCCCTTCCGCCTCCGCTGGATGTACCATTAAACCTGCCCGTTGTCCGGGCTTTCTTGTTATGCTCTTTTTCTTCTCTCCTTTGTTGTCTGTCTCTTTCTAAGTGCTTGGCAAACCCCACGACAGAGGAGAAAGTTGTCATTCCTAGCGCTGCAGCTTATGTCGTATCCTTAATGTGGTAATCTAAACCGCTAACAAACCTACGAATCTTTGCTTTTTCTGTCTTAACCATGTGAGGAGAATGCTTAGCTAACCTAATTAATTCCATGTAGTACTCTTGCACACTTTTATTCCCTTGCTTGAGTTGTTTGAACTTTGTAACCTTAGCTTCCTTATCCTCTTCTGGGATAAAGTTAGCCATGAAGACCTCTTCAAATCCTTCCCAAGTAGGCGGACCATCATCCTCATCTCTTTTCTTTCCCCACCTCTCAAACCAAGCACCGGCCACATCTCTAAGCTGGTAAGCAGCTAGCTCCACAGCTTCATCATCAAATGCGTTCATCACTCGGAGGGCTTTCTTGACACCCTCCAGCCACAACATCGGATCTTCATCACCTATAGAACCATGGAACACTAGAGGACTCAACTTCAAAAATTCATTCACTCTTGAGGACTCGGAATTGTTCTGTCTATTTGATTGAGGTGGAATCTCATCTCTTCTCTCGTTCTGGTTGGCCATAAAGGCTTTAATCATCTCCATAGCACTGTTGACAGCATTAAAAATTTGACCCACCTCAGGAGATATAGTTGCCTGAGCCGGAGCTACTGTTGGGGGCGATACTGGATCCTGAGGTACTGGATTATCATGCTTCACCCCTTCTTCTTGTTCAACCCGGGGTACTTGGACTCCCTTTGTGGATTTTCCCCTCCTTTTCTGAGTCGAAGCCTTCTTAGTTCTACCTTGATCCACACTAGAACTGATAGTTTCTTGAGCAGCATCCTGAGTGTCAGTGTCAGAGTTGCGTGTACGAGTCATTTCTGCGAGTTTTGGAGAAAAAAATACATTAGAAATTTCTTAGAGGTAGGCTCTACTGCACGATCTAAAGTATGAGAAAAATGAGACTTTTCCTAAATCTTGGTAGCCTCATGTTTATCAGTATGGCGCGCTTCATACCCATAAACAACACTCTACTAACACGACTTCATAGACCCCTAGGACTCCATAAACCTGAGGTTCTGATACCAAGTTTGTCATGACCCATTTTCTGAACAAGCCGAGACCGGCACTCGATCACTAAACATGATCGAGCGAACCATCTCTGCTTATCAAATCTATTATAGCTCCAAACTTTATATGCAACAAAGCAATACTCTAACCAAATACTTTTGATTAATTTAAATATTTAAATAAATCAATTCCAAAACTTTATTCGTAGTAACTACTGAATTACTGCTAAGTTATATATAAAAAACATCTGAATCTCAACCCAATGACTGTCTATGAAGCCTCTACTGATAAACTGACGCACTGCTCACGACATGAGATTTCCTGGACAATTCTCTAAGTAAACAAAGAAATAACTAATAAATATGACTCTAAGGAATACTCCACGAACAAAAACGGAGCTCACCAATAGCACTGGAAGAGAAGGAAGTCCTTACTCGTAGCCTGCTCGCCTGCAAATCCGGTTCCTGCTACGTTCGTTGCAAGACTCAACTTAGGGTTCCCAAAAGAGAACATCAGTACCATGCCATTGTACTCAGTGAGTCTCAACAACAGGGGGCAAACTTTAAATAACATTACATTATGAGCAAAAGCTTTAAATTGCATGTACAACATAAAGCTTTAAGAATATTTAAAATAAACTCACAACGTACATAGTCAGTTTAATGAATCTTTTAGAAAGAATTCTTTGTCTTTTTCATTCTTTAAAAAAGAATACTTTTCACTCTTATACCTTTGGGGCAGTTCAACTATCCTGGACTTAATCTATGTCTCCAGTCACATATGATCGGCACGGTTTCGGATCCCCAACGCCATGTGAATAGTGCCGCCAAATCCCACGAGTGCCGACTCGCTTCATGTTCTGCAGCGCTCATGTGTCCATACAATTAGCATGGCTAAGTAATTCTCAGCAGACGAGACCCTCAGCTGCGTGTCTCGCCCTTGACTTTGCAACAAGGTAGTTTCAGGGGAAGTCAGACGCCTTGGTTCAAGACGCCTAGGCCTGGACCGATGACCTTTTCGTAGAATAAAGATACTCCAAACAATCTTTTCTTTCTAAAAACTTCTTCTTGTGGACCTTTTCAAGTTAAAAATGCTTTTATATACATGCTCATACCTGGTACCTTAAGTGTAAGGCATGTCGATAAGAACTGAACAAATAAACATGTAAAAGTATTCCCTAAAGATTCTTGCTTCTTCATCTAATTTTCAAGCAGTGAAAATAGCA
>NW_017670650.1:281474-311096 GCF_001879085.1 Nicotiana attenuata | reverse complement strand
TATATACTCTTTAGTCAAGCTAATCAGATTGAGACTCTCATTTTCAAATTCATCTCCTCTTGCAAATGCTCTCTTTTCCAATCTTTTTCTCCAAGTCTCCATTATGCCATTGGAGCTCTGGTCGAGCTCAACTGCATAATAGCTTTGCTGTTTCTGATAATGCTCTTATCTAAGTAGCAGTATGGTTACCAGATTCAGGGTCATAAGTTGTGTGGTACACGACAAGTTCAAGTGATAACCTGAGCCAATGTATTAAGTTAGAGAGGAGTGTCGTGATGCTGCCAAGAAAGTGCAGAAGTTTATAGAACTATGACTTCTAGCTTAATGAATGGTTTTAATCATAAAACCAAAGGAAACTGGAAAGGTAAGGCTCAACCAAACAAGAAGTCAAAAATAATGCTCCCTCCCTCTGTCCCAATAATGCATCATTTGGATTTTAAGAGTCAAACTTTTTAATTTTGACTTTGAATTCGGGCATAAAATCTTTATGTTTTTTAAAATAAAATTTACAAATTTGAAAACTACGTAAAAAATAATACAAGTAACAATAATTAATAACTCAAAATATTTAAAAACGTATGAACATTTTGCGGTCAAAGAAATTTGCTTTGACTCTCAAAATCCGAATGGCGCCGTGTATATTTGGATAGAGGTAGTAACTGTTGGATTTTGTTGTTTAATAACAAAAGAAGTGTGAATGGAAAATGATGGGAAAAGAAATGGAGAGAAGTGAAATTTTAAATGAGTTTACTAATACACTTTGTCCCTCATTGGTAGAAGGAAAGAAAAATTTTGTGTATATAAAGAGAAGCTCATCTTTTAGCTCTTAAAGAGCTAAGAAGATGGGCAAGGCTCGCGCCGTCGTCGTCAACGCTCGCCCGGCTCGGCTTCGGCTTTGGCTTCGGATTTGTCAAAGATTGATTGATTAATCTTTTTGGACAAAATTCTTTTCAAATATTTATTTAATTAATTAAATTAATTTAAGAAAATTCAATCCGGAATCACCCATGACCCGCGACACGGTCCGGTCCGGCCCATTTTTCTTTCCCGGATTATTTTAAATCTTTTTTTACATTTCCCGCAATATTTTCAACGGCTATGACTGTTCTGAAACAGTGTCACACTTGTTTCAACAGTCATGGCTGTTCTGAAAGGTTGCAAATATTTTCAGAAACAGTACCAAATTGGCTATAAATATTCCTTCAAATCCCAGAATATTTACTTACGAAATTTTCTGATAATCTTCTTCTTCTTCTTCTGCACAAAAATTCCAGTGTGTTTTACAGCCTTCTGGTGGTTCGCTGTTCATCGGCGTTTTTTGTATCAATACCGAGTTAAATCGTTCTATCCTGGGAGGATATATTCCAGAACCTCGGGTACTTGAGGGGAATAATTTCCTTAAGGACACACTGTGTATTCAGTGGGCTCGATTTGTTCCTATCCATTTTCGAAATTTATTTTGAAGTTCAAATACTGTTTTTCAAAATTTATTTCTACTAACTTTCTGTTTCTGTTTTCAGAAAGATTATTATTTTTTTTTATTTATTTACAGCAATATAGATTAATAACAGTAACCATAGGCGAAAGGAAGTATGAAAAAAGGAAAAATATAATCAAAGCGAAATGCTTCGATTGTAATCAAAAGGGTTACTATGTTAGTGTTTACCCTCGAATCCGGATAACAATTGAATTTATATGGGGTTTTAAGGATCCGTGAACTAAAAGATACAAAAGGCTTTTAGGTTGAGGAAAATAAAGATAAAGACTCAACAATTGCTGTTAAAGTAAATAATCGCAGAATATAATATTGCTTAGAACAATTGTGCTTGATCCTCCACAAGAATTTAGAGAGATACCCATTTATACATTCTGATTAAGGGTAAAAATAAGGTAGGTAAATTGATTACATCGTGGATCCCTGTAATTACGCCTTAATGGCCTGAAGTGGTTGAGAAAATCACGTTTGGGCGAGATATCCGGCGACGCCTGGTTATCCGTTACGAGCCCGGCTTCCGACCTTGTGTGTTTCTCCATCCGGTGGTGATTCCTTTCGATCTCTATAACGGTCTCGAAATGACTCGACCTCGGTTGTAGACGTGGCCGTCGTTCTACCTTGCATCCAGGTCGGGTTCGATGGCCCCGACTTGCTCCGGACCGGATCCAACCCGGTCGGGCTCAAGCAAAAAAGGGTATCACCCAATACAGATAGTCCCCTCGTTTATTAGAGAGTAATGATAATAAACGATATGACCGGTGACGTGATGCCCGTGACGTATGGCCATACGCCAGGTGAANTGCTTCCTGTCTATCGACGGCTTTCCCGAGGTTGGCCTTCGGTAACGGTCTTCTGTTCCTCTCATAGCCGCGGTCGTTCCTCGTAAATTTAGGCCTCCTATCATCCTGATACGGCCGATATCTTTCCTTGTTCGGTCTCGAATCTTTCGAGTTTTCCCTACGAGGTCGATCGAAATTCCTATGTGTGGATGGTGAATCCGAACTTGCTCCGCTGTGGTCGTCCTCTACCCTTATCTTCGATTGGTACCGGTTATGGATGTCTGCCCACGTAACTGCTGGAAACTCGATCAGACTTTGCTTTAATTGCCTGGATGCGGCTGAGCTGTTGGCGTTCAATCCTTGAGTGAAGGCTTGTACTGCCCAGTCATCCGTGACTGGGGGAAGATCCATCCTCTCCATTTGAAATCGAGACACAAATTCCCGGAGTGTCTCGTTTATGCGCTGTCGGACCTTGAATAGGCCGGATTTCCTTGTTTCTACCCTGATCGCCCCGGCGTGAGCTTTCACGAAGGCATCGGCTAACATGGCGAACGAATCGATGGAATTTGGCGGTAAGTTATGATACCACGTCATTGCCCCCTTGGACAAGGTTTCTCCGAACTTTTTCAACAAAACTGACTCGATTTCATCATCTTCGAGATCGTTTCCCTTAATCGCGCATGTGTATGCTGTCACATGCTCGTTTGGGTCCGAGGTCCCATTATACTTCGGGATATCGGGCATTCTAAATTTCTTAGGGATAGGTTTTGGGGCGGCACTGGATGGGAACGGTTTTTGTACAAACTTTTTAGCGTCAAGGCCCTTCAGGACCGGAGGTGCACCTGGTATTTGGTCGACCCTGGAGTTGTATGTTTCTACTTTTTTATTGTTGGCCTCGATCTTTTCCTCCCCCCTTTCGATTCGTTCGGTTAGTTCTTCTAGCCTCCTAAGAACCGCAGAATCAGCATCCGGCCCACCCCGTTCCGGCTGTACTGGGGTCGGATTGATGATTGCAGCTGCACGGGGAGCCTCCTCGGACCTGACAGGCTCCTGGACCCGGCTCTGGAGCTGAGCTATAGCCGATTGCTGGGCTTGCAGCATGTCAAAAATCATTTTAAGGTTGATAGTCTCTTCGCCGACTGCCTGGGCCCTCGAATCGTCCTCTCCCCGGACGCTATGCGATGATCCGGAGGCCTAATCAGTGTTGAGCGCCATCCGGGAACCGGCATCTATCGGGTTTTCGAGCCCGGGCATTCCATTGTTTCCTGCTGCTGTTCAAGTTCGTTGTTAATTGATTGTGCCATTCTATGAGTTGGTAATTTGAATGTAAGATGGACTCTTTTGCAAAGAACCAGTGTATTGCGATGCGTCAAGAAAGAGTATCAAAGAGCTCACCAATATCCTTAGCCCCACGGTGGGCGCCAAACTGTTTACCCTCGAATCCGGATAACAATTGAATTTATATGGGGTTTTAAGGATCCGTGAACTAAAAGATACAAAAGGCTTTTAGGTTGAGGAAAATAAAGATAAAGACTCAACAATTGCTGTTAAAGTAAATAATCGCAGAATATAATATTGCTTAGAACAATTGTGCTTCATCCTCCACAAGAATTTAGAGAGATACCCATTTATACATTCTGATTAAGGGTAAAAATAAGGTAGGTAAATTGATTACATCGTGGATCCCTGTAATTACGCCTTAATGGCCTGAAGTGGTTGAGAAAATCACGTTTGGGCGAGATATCCGGCGACGCTTGGTTATCCGTTACGAGCCCGGCTTCCGACCTTGTGTGTTTCTCCATCCGGTGGTGATTCCTTTCGAGCTCTGTAACGGTCTCGAAATGACTCGACCTCGGTTGTAGACGTGGCCGTCGTTCTACCTTGCATCCAGGTCGGGTCCGATGGCCCCGACTTGCTCCGGACCGGATCCAACCCGGTCGGGCTCAAGCAAAAAAGGGTATCACCCAATACAGTTAGTGATTGCACAATAGTTAAGAAAGCACCCTACAATAAGTCCACTAAGATACTTTGTGTTCCTTATGCCAGTCATATTCGTGTTACAAGCTCTGTTATTTTATTTTTCTTTCTGAGACTAGTCCCTTGTGAATCATTCACTGCCATGGACCATAATAGGGGCCATGAAGCTTGCCAAACCATCTAAGCAAAGTCCTATTAGTATTTGTCCAGGAAGAGAGCCAAGACATTTGTAAACTTCCGACAGGTCTCATATGCACAATACGAATATATGTAGGAAGTAATATTAATGGTGTTAAAAGTATTTATACCGTGTTTCTAGCGTAATATCAAGAACTTATAAGTATATAATATTTTATTTGCTACTTCGATTTGCGGAACTGTTCTATATGTTTTGGTATTATTGCATTTAGCATTTAACGATCGCAATTTATTTTGGTTATGATTTATTAGAAATAATATTATTTTTTAAGTGGATTTGAATATTAGTTCCTTTAGCCGGAATGTAGCTTTCCACAATTTTTTTTAATGTAATCATGAGGGTGATGTGCAAACCTTTTCAGAAACAGTATCAAATTGGCTATAAAAATTCCTTCAAATCCCAAAATATTACTTACGTAATTTTCTGATAATCTTCTTCTTCTTCTGCACAAAAATTTCAATGTGTTTTACAGCCTTCGAGTGGTTCGCTGTTCATCGGTATTTTTGGTATCAATACTCCGGTGAGTTAAATCATCCTATCCTGGGAGGATATATTCCAGAACCTCGGGTACTTGAGGGAAATAATTTCCTTAAGGACACACTATGTATTCAGTGGGCTCGATTTGTTCCTATACATTTTCGAAATTTATTTTGAAGTTCAAATACTATTTTTCAGAATTTATTTCTACTAACTTTCTGTTTCTGTTTTCAGAAAGATTATTTTTTTATTTTTTTATTTACAGCAATACAGATTAATAACAATCTTAAGAAAATTATGTTTATTATATTCTGTATTCTGTCTGAATTTTACTATTCTGATTTGAAGATATAAAAAACTTCATCAGAATATTGAAATTCAGAAAATGATTTGAAGAACATAAAAACTTCATCGTTTTTATGTAAAACAATATATATAAACTTCAGTTGTTTTTATTACGTATTGTTAATTGATTACAGTATTATTTACTATTCTGGTTTTGCCATTAATTGATCTCTTCTGTTGTTGACAGTAAGAAATGGGAAATGAAAACGAAAATCCTTCTACGACTGTTGGTGCAACGACGATAGCCTCGTCAAGCCGCACTGTTGTTCCTCCGGCTGAGAAACCGGGGAAATTTTCTAGAACCAACTTCAAAGGATGGAAGCAAAGGGTGTTCTTCTGGCTTACCACACTTGGTATGCAGAAATTCACTAGTGAAGAGCCTCCAGTGCCTGCTGCGGACATGCCGGATAATGAAAAGTTCATGGTTGTTGAGGCGTGGAAGCAGGCAGTTTTTCTTTGCAAAGGCTATATCTTAAGTGCTTTAGAGGATGACTTGTACAATGTGTACAATGCAATGAATACTTTGAAAGAATTATGGGACGCACTTGAGAGGAAGTACAAGACAGAAGATGCATGCTTGAAGAAGTTCGTGGTTGCCAAGTTTCTAGACTATAAAATGATAGACAGCAAAATTGTGGGAACCCAAGTTCAGGAGCTTCAACTTATTTTTCACGACCTTATTGCTGAAGGTATGGTCGTGAATGAAGCATTTCAAGTAGCTGCTATGATTGAAAAATTGCCTCCTTCGTGGAGAGATTTCAAGAACTATATGAAGCACAAGCGCAAAGAAATGAAGTTGGAAGATCTTGTGATACGTCTAAAGATCGAGGAAGAAAACAAAATAGCCGAGAAGAACTCTCGTGGAAATTTAACGATCATGGGAGCTAATATCGTTGAAGAGACTGCTCCAACAAGTAAGAAGAGGAAAAGGTCTTTTGGACAAACTAAGGAGCAGAACAAAAAGAAATTCAAGGGCAGCTGCTACAATTGTGGAAAGGTTGGTCACAAAAGCCCTGATTGTCGTCTCCCGAAAAAGGATAATAAGAAGGGACAAGCCAACATAGTGGAGAAGAATGATGATATTGTTGGTCTTTGCGCAATGCTTTCGGAATGCAACCTAGTTGGAAATCCGAAGGAGTGATGGATTGACTCTAGAGCCACTCGACATGTTTCTGCTGTCAAAGAAGCATTTGCGATTTACTCTACTGCTGGTCCCGAAGAAGAAATTTCCATGTGAAATAATGCAACAGCCAAGATTGAAGGTTATGGGAAGATATTCCTGAAGATGACTTCCGGCAAGGTGTTAACGCTCAACAACGTTCTTCGTGTTCCTACTATTAGGAAGAAATTAGTTTCTACTTCTTTACTTGTAAAGAATGGATTCAAATGTGTATTTGTTTCTGATAAAGTTGTTGTAAGCAAAAACGAAGTGTATGTTGGAAAAGGCTACCTCACGGAGGGCCTTTTCAAACTCAATGTAATGGTTGTTGACAGTATGAATAAAATTTTAGCTTCTTCTTATTTATTGGAGTCAAATGATTTATGGCATATTTGTTTAGGACATGTCAATTATAAAACATTGCAGAAGTTAATTAATTTAGAAGTACTGCCTAAATTCGAGTGTAATAAATCGAAATGTCAAATATGTGTTGAATCTAAGTTTGTAAAACATCCTTATAAGTCTGTTGAAATGAATTCAAATCCTTTAGACTTGATTCATACTGACATTTGCGATATGAAGTCGACACCATCTCGAGGTGGAAAAAGTACTTTATTACTTTTATTGACGATTGCACTAGATATTGTTATGTTTATTTGCTTAATAGTAAGGATAAAGCAATTGAAGTATTTAAGCAATACAAGAATGAGGTAGAAAATTAATTGAATAAAAAGATCAAAATAATTAGAAGTGATAGAGGTGGAGAATATGAATCTTCGTTTGTAGAAATATGTTCGGAATATGGAATTATCCATCAAACTACTGCACCTTACACACCTCAATCCAACAGAATTGCGGAAAGGAAAAATCGGATATTAAAGGAAATATTGAATTCTTTATTATTAAGTTCCGGATTACCGCAGAGTTTGTGGGGGGAAGCTCTCCTTACAGCTAACCGAATACTCAACAGAGTACCCCACAGCAAAACGCAATCTATTCCATATGAAAAATGGAAAGGAAGAAAACCCAACTTGAAATATTTCAAAGTGTGGGGGTGTCTAGCAAAGGTACAAGTTCCTTTACCTAAAAGGGTTAAAATTGAATCAAAAACAGTAGATTGTGTTTTCATTGGATATGCTACAAACAGTAAAGCATGTCGATTTTTGGTTCATAAATCTGATAATCCTGAGATACATGTTAATACGGTAATGGAATCAGATAATGCTAAATTCTTAGAAAGCATCTATCTGTATAAAACTGAAAGCGAGTCGTTAAGTGAGAGACCTAAACGACCTCGGGAAGAACCAAAGAAAATACTCCAAATATAGGAGATCTCAGGCGTAGCAAACGTCAAAGAAAATCTACTTCCTTTGGACGAGATTTTGTGATATTCTTGCTTGAAAATGAGCCTAACTTTTAAAGCAGCTATGTCGTCTTCTGATTCAGCATTTTGGAAAGAGGCAGTCAATAGTGAGATTCAATCAATTTTGGATAACCATACATGGGAATTGGTTGATCTTCCCCCAGTAAATAAGCCTTTAGGTTCGAAATGGATCTATAAACAGAAAATTAAAGCTGATGGCACTATTGACAAATATAACACAAGACTTGTTGTCAAAGGTTATATACAAAAGGAAGGCCTTGATTACTTTGACACTTACTGGCCAGTAACAAGGATAACATCTATTAGGGTGTTAGTGGCACTAGCGATCGTGTATGGTCTTGAAATCCATCAAATGGATGTTAAAACAACTTTCCTAAATGGAGAATTAGAGGAAGAGATTTACATGGAACAACCTGAGGGTTTTGTGGTTCCTGGTAAAGAAAAGAAAGTGTACAAACTTGTTAAGTCGCTTTATGGACTTAAACAAGCACCCAAACAATGGCATGCAAAATTTGACCAAACAATGTTGGCAAATGGATTTAAAATCAACGAGTGTGACAAATGTGTTTACATTAAAAATACTCCAGGTCATGAAGTCATTGTTTGTTTATATGTTGATGACATGTTGATAATGAGCAAAAGTATGGCAGATATAAATGCTACAAAGCGCATGTTGGCTAGAAAATTCGACATGAAAGACTTAGGAGTTGCTGATGTGATCTTAGGAATCAGAATTCGCAAGACTCCACAAGGTCTAGCATTATCACAGTCTCACTACATTGAAAAGGTACTTGACAAGTTCAAGTATTTGGATTTCAGAATTGCCAAGACTCCAATTGACGTGAGTTATGTACTTCAAAAGAATGAAGGTGAAAGTGACTCACAACTGGACTATGCAAGAGTATTGGAAAGTTTGATGTATATCATGAATTGTACGCGACCAGATATAACATGTGCTATTAGCAAACTGAGTCGGTTTACAAGTAATCCTAATCAAATACATTGGATGGGAATGAAACGAGTTTTGGGATATCTGAAACATACCCAAAATTATGCTTTGCATTATAACAAATATCCTTCCGTGATCGAGGGATATAGTGATGCAAAATGGATCACCGGATCATCTGATGTTAAATCCATGAGTGGATATGTTTTCACAATTGGGGGAGCAGCGTCTTGGAAATCATCCAAACAAACGTGCATCGCCCGTTCTACAATGGAATCTGAATTCATAGCTTTAGATAAGGCCGGTGAGGAAGCTGAATGGCTCCGGAATTTCTTGGAAGATATTCCATTTTGGACCAAACCTTTGGCACCTATATGTATACATTGTGATAGTCAAGCGGCAATAGGTAGGGCAGGGAGCGTTATGTATAACGGAAAATCTCGTCATATCCGACGGAGACACAATACCGTTAGACAACTAGTCTAGTGGTGTTATCACAATTGACTACGTAAAGTCAAGAGATAACGTGTCGGATCCACTTACAAAAGGCCTATCTAGAGAGGCAGTTGAAAGATCATCAAAGGGAATGGGGTTAAAGGCCTAGGACAAGTCATCATGGCGGTAACTCTACCTAGCAGACTGGAGATCCCAAGAGCTAGGTTCAAAGAGATCAAACAAAGTTATGAATGACGGTTCAACATTGTCAACTAACTCAACCCATTCTCGTGATGAAGACAATGTTCAAAAACGAGGTAAAGCATTAAGGCTTTTTTGATGAGTCAATAAAGCTTAAAGCTTTTTAATAATTTACTAGGTTTGGCAGGATATGACCAGATAGTGTGTCTTTAGGATTACACGTTTAGGAATCACCTATGTGAGTGTGAAGTGTAAGCCGCTTCAAGGAGAATGAAAGTAAAGGCACATTCTCTAAGCACTCATGAAACCAGGCGGTGTTCATGACTGAAATGAACACAACCGTGAGAACCATAGATGGTTAAGGATTGATTGTGTGACTTATGTTGTCAAGGTATACAACAAAGCTCGACGGTTCAAAGATATCAAATCTACCGATTGGCCGAGTATATCCGATATAAGTTCACTACGGAAAGTTCAAAGGGAAACCTACTTATGCAGATGCAATCAATTCTTGCTTGTAAAACACACACACGTCCGTGCATTCCTTTGAGTTTATAGTCATTCCCCATTCATGTGGGGGATTGTTGGGTTTGTTATTAATAAATAATAACAAAAGAGGTGTGAATGGAAAATGGTGGGAAAAGAAATGGAGTGAAATGAAATTTTGAATGAGTTCATTTCACTTATGCACTTTGTCCCTCATTGGTAGAAGGAAAGAAAATCTTTGTGTATATAAAGAGAAGCACATCTTTTAGCTCTTAAAGAGCTAAGAAGAAGGCAAGCCTCGCGCCGTCGTCGTCGTCGCTCGGCTCGGCTTCGGCTTCGGCTTCGGCTTCGGATTTGGATTTGTCAAATATTGATTGATTAATCTTTTTGGACAAAATTCTTTTCAAATATTTAATTAATTAATTAAATTAATTAAAGAAAAATCCGGTCCGGCCCGTTTTTCTTTCCCGAATTATTTTAAATCCATTTTATATTTTCCGCAATATTTTGAACAGCCATGGCTGTTCTGAAACAGTGTCACACCTGTTCCAACAGCTATGGCTGTTCTGAAAGGTTGCAAACCTCTTCAGAAACAGCACCAAGTTGGCTATAAATATATCTTCAAATCCCAGAATATTTACTTACGAAATTTTCTGATTATCTTCTTCTTCTTCTTCTTCTGCACTAAAATTCCAGTGTGTTTTGCTGCCATCGAGTGGTTCGCTGATCATCGGCGTTTTTGGTACCAATACTCCGATGAGTTAAATCGTTCTATCCTGGGAGGATATATTCCAGAACCTCGGGTACTTGAGGGGAATAATTTTCTTAAGGACACACTGTGTATTCAGTGGGCTCGATTTGTTCCTACAACGTTTTCAGAATTTATTTTGAAGAAATTTCCTGTTTTTCGGAATTAAATTTCTACTAACTTTCTGCTTCTGTTTTTCAGAAAAATTATTATTTAGTTTATTTACGGCAATACAGATTGATAACACAAACAACCATTCAAATATCTACACAACCCAATCCAAGCAGATAAGCATTGGACAATCCCAAAAGGAAAGTAAGAGGACAGCTAATAAAGTAAATCGGTGGATCTCAGTATGACAGGAGCTATCTATGGCTTAACAACTTCACCCCCCACTCTCATATCACTTCTCACTTCAAGATTTATCTTTATGCTCATTTCATATTTAGGCTAACAGGAGAACACCATTACTTTTGATGAAACAAATACGTGAAAACATAATATGAAACAGCAACAGGCAACATGTGAACATGATGAGTAATTCCAGAACACAAAGTTTTAGCCTCAGTTAGCGTGAAAAATGAAAAGATCTGTGAATAAGATTGTCATATTTCACTTCGGGCAAATCACAACATCCCCTAACAATTCACTGTTTGAGCCATTTCACGAGTATTTTGTTTCTAATTCGATCCTTAGCCGAGGATACTCGCAAATCTTAACGGAAGAGGATTAAACCATAAAAGGAAAACTATCAGTCAATATGAGGAAAGCAACGAGAAGGACAGTGGATCATCTATCACTTAATTGCATTCCAGATTCTAAAGTTAAGGCACAAATTCTAAGCTGCATGGTGTTAATTCCTGCACGTGAATGGGTTAAGCATGAAACTAAGCGAACTCGCAACAACTTTTACCTAAAGACCAAATCATTAATAGATTGAAAACTACATGGATACAGTCCAGAATACTTAGGAGACGAGCAAATGAGCATGTTGCTTATTAGCAACTCGCTCGGCAGATGTGCAGTTGTTAAGCCCCCTGAAGAGTTGGTGATCTCACAGATGCCTAAACCATTTGAAGACAGATTTTCAATATATCAGGTACTACTTCTACACGTCTTGATGTTTTCTTCAGTACTATCAGTATAGATTACACTATCCCCTTAATATTAGTCGGGATCAGTAGCGGACCCACGATTTTGACCAAGCGGGATCATACTGAAACTGCAAATATGGTAGTCGACAATGGAGATTACCGTATTTTTTTCTATTCCCATAATATCCCTAAAAATAAATAAAACAACATCATTTTCTACTCTATAAATAACATATATTCTTGCATTAGTATCCACCAGGCAAGTCACAAAGAAAAACAAATAAATAAAACAAATAAGTAACAAATGTATCAAGTTTTAACTACTTATAATACTGCAAATTTTTCTGTAGTTCAATTTAAATATTTATGTTTACTCTAATAATTGGTAATAACAATAGCTCGCATATTGGAACGCCATAAATAAAATACAAACAAAATAAACAAACAATTTACTAAAACAATAAATAAATAAATTAACGAACTAACCTAACCTTCATTTATATCAAAGAAGAAGAAAAAGGTACACAACTTTTATAAATTAAAGAGGAATTTAAACTAAGTGAAATAGAAGTACTATTTAAAAACTATAAATGTGTAACCTAAATTATTATTAAAAAATTTAGAACAATTTCAATGTAATTCTCAAATAATTAATTTAAAAGGAAAACTGAGCTAGTAATTTTAATATATTATTATTTTGAACTCATTCAACAAAAAAATATGACAGTCACTAGAAGTCTGCTACTCCTACACCTAACTAGAATTGTATTTATTAATGGTTTTATAATTTTTTGGTAATGCCTGACCCTAAGTGAACTGTAACTTCAAAAGATAAATAAAAGAGAATAACGCTTCGCCTCTGCCGAGGATCGAACTAAGTTCCTTCTTCAAAGATGACCCTGCTTACCCTGATCTACATCTCATCATTGTTCCAAGTGGATTCATTATATTTATATACCCAATTCTATAGTAAACTAGTATACCTACCCGCGCGATGCGCGGATCGTTTCAAACAAAAAAGAGCAGAGAGAGATATTAGAAACAGATATTGCAGACTAAATTTATCGATCGCATTAAAAAAAAATTAAACCAGAAGACAAATAGGTGAATTCTATCGGGATGTCTCTATAAATTTGTTGCTAAGGACCCCCAATCTCCGAGAGGTGTTACAACATACTTGAGAAATGATACATCAATACTTGGCTTTAAAAGGATTAGTCCACATGAAAATGCATAAATTTTTTACTCAAGTACAAACATAAAGGACATTACATTTGGTACAAATCTTATTCCAACTCCAGTCACAAACGAAGGTTAATCTGGGTGCACCAACTTGCAGAAACTTCTATTTTAAGTAGCTCCAACAGAAACCACATAATGACTTTAATCTTGATCACTTCCCATCTTTCAAAGTAGGCCCACACGCAGCAAATAGAACCTGTGCAATAGCAAATGTGATGGCTAAAAAATGGCCTGGAAAAATTATCCCTCGAGATATACTCAAACCAGAATAGGACATTACAATTTTCTTAAGAAATCAAGTAATAATCAACAAAAATATTGTACCTTTAATCAATGGTTTAACGCAAAAATAAAAATAACAATACTAAAGAGATAAGTTGGATTATATTTTAATTTAATTTTTGCTATTTACATTTTTTCCAAAACGAATACATTTACTTTTTATGACAACTCACATTTTACCTAAAGTCTATATTGTCAATCAATAAGAGTATAGTTTAATATTAAATGATCAGTGCTACGTAAACGTTTCAATAACCAAAGTCTTCTTAATATCTCATCCAATTTGAGGAATATCTTGCTCTTTTCTCGTCAAGAGAAAGGAACTCACAGGCGTCGATCACTAAATCATCATTGAATCCGACAATACTTTATCATGCCAAACACCTCGTCCACTCTTCCTATATGGAAACTGACCCTACAAAACATTTCAGGAATCATCTCAGCAATTATTTTCCTAGTTGGTTCATCAACCTCAACAACAAAAGTAGTAAATTCAAACGAAGATACTACACATAAATAGAAATAAGGATACTCCACATAATTGTTTCATGTATTTGAGGATTTCCGTAAATTCATACACAATTGTGAAAGTAAGGTTAAAAATGGAAAGAGAACTAAGGTACTACATAAGTAGTTTTACATGGAAAGTTTCATTGAATTAAAAATTGTCAAAAAATTATGAATTATATCAACAGAGAAGAGGAAGTATAAAAAAATCAATTATGAATATGTTACCTCAAAAGAAGATACTCCACATAAATAGAAATAAGGATACTCCATATAATCATTTCATGTAGATAGTTCCATGTATTTGAGGATTTCTGAAAATTCATACACAATTGTGAAAGTAACGTTAGAAACAGAAAGAGAAAAGGGTACTACACAAGTAGTTTTACAGGGAAAATTTCATTGAATTGAAAAATGCCGAAAATTTATGAATTATGACAGCAGAGAAGAGGAAGTATAAAAAAAATCAATTATGAATACGTTACCTTCGTATCCTGAAAAATCAACTCTATACAATATAGTATTTCAGGCTTGAAAGCAACGGAGATTTTTCTCATTTGAACCACTCTAACTTTCAAATTTCATTGCATGAGTTACTTGAATTTTGTCTAATGTTGTAGCTATATTTGCAAAGTTCTGTATTCTGAGCACAAAAAAAAAAGGGAATGGAAAAGAAATTAAAAGGAGGAGCCGCATAAAATATTATTTGTAGTTATGGAGAAAGTGGATAAGTTATGGAGTTAGGTTAGGATACCCATGTTTGGGAAGATGATCGTGGGTTTTGTTTTGTTTTTGTATTTTTTAAAATATTTCTTCCTGTTTCTTTGTGAATCAACCTAAAGTTACTTCTTCTTCAACAGTATTTGGTACAACAAAAATAGTTATAATCTTTAGGACTCTGCAACAAAAACACTATCTCTATTCAATTAGCTTGACTATATTACACAAAATAAAAGAAAATAATGAGCTTCACGAACAAAGCATTCTCGTTGAACTCCTTCGTTTCTCTGAAATATGAATCTAAGCAATTACAACTGGTCTAACTTTTCACAACAACTTCCATGAAAATATCTGCTTTCTCTGCCTTGGCTCCTTGGCTAGAAATTTTATCTAACAAATGAATTTATATAATGATCAAAGATCAAAGATCAAATTTTGAATAAACTTGTATAATTTCTATCTTCCTCAACTAAAGTTGTTGTTTTCTCGATTTATATATGAACTCACAGTTACTGAATTATATACTCGCACGATACGAAAAACTCAACCAAAATATTCCAACAAAGATGAATTCTTAAAAGCATATCAGATACTAAAAATTTACATAAAATAGGGGAGGATATGCTGCAACTTTGACACTAAAGGCGAAATAGGATAAATGGACTAATCATATGTACGTTTATTTTCAAGAGTAAACCTCTAGTTGATAAGTAAAATATCTCAAAATTGCACATGAAATTAACACATTTTTAGAATTAATTCACGTTTCAGTACTGTATATTGTCCAAAAATTTGGTAAGACATGAACAACACGGAAATACCTTTTATATGATGAGGCAAAAGAAATCTACACTATTAGTGGGAGCATGTCTAAATAAGAGTTTGGATCTTTTCAAAATTCATATTAATATCAGTGAGAGTTTGTGCACACGAGGAAGAAAATTGAAAAATATATTATCTGATGAATTTTGCAAAGAAACACGGACAATATTATATTTACAGATGTAAGTTCATGCTTAAACTAATTGAAAGGGTAACGTTTCTTTGCATTTACAGTCGCCCAAATTATAAATTTTAATCCATGTAGTTTAATCATTCCTAATACTTTATGGGTTTGAATGAGAATACTCCATTTTTAAGAACAACCTCATCTGCTGAAAATAAAGGCTAATCTGATATGAAAGAATTCCGGAAAAAAGAATTTTTTTTTAGCTATTTAAATAGAGGAAACAAACAACAACTTCAGAAATTCTTTCTTGTGTTTTTAATATTTTTTAAGAAGTGAAAAGTTTTTGCATTACGTTGATAAAAATACAGTATATCACGATAGTGTTAAATTTATATAAATAAAATGGATCCTAGTAAATTGAATAATTTAGTTTATTAATAGAGAATTAATTTTAGAAACGAAGAGTTAGATTTTTTGGCCGAAACATCCCTAAGCTATGCCAAAAATCTATGCAATATCCTTAAATATCCATGTGGACAACGAATATCCATAAAGCTTATCAAAGTGAGCAGTTCTTTCATTGCACACTTTAAAAATCAAATAAGCCCCAGAATCATGTGTGCATGATATCCCACTGTCTTACTAAAGATATTCGTTGTCTAATCCCTCAATTTTGTTTACAAACTACATATATACATTAACCTATTTGTTATATCAAGTAGTGAGACAGCGAAAGCAGTCTCCTTATTCTGTAGAAAATTTGCATGTTTCTTTAGATTGTAATGAGCCAGTTTACAATATAATGTTAATCCAAACTGAAGCACTTACCTGGAGTGGTTTCGAATGCTACAATCAGTGTTTTGATGCTTCCATCCGATTCAGGTTCCTCTAGCTCTGCCTTCTCATCAATGTTCAAGAAAACTTCTTCTAGCACTGTAAGACATGTGGATGTTCCATATGCCAAATTTCATTCAACGATTTTCTATTTCAGTAAAGAACTTCTGATGCAGACGTGCCAAGAATATTATGTTGTTTGGCAAACATACACACACATAATAAAAGCAGAATATGAAAAATATTGTATTATTGATACGTCTGTTAATTCTCTTGTCGTGAGAAATAACAAATGCTAAGCAGGACTTATCTTCCTCTTTTGGTATGACATCTAACTCAAATCAAACAAAAAAAACATATTTCAGTAGCATGATTTTATTAATAATAAAAAATATTAAGAAAAAATTCTTAGTAAATGGACATGTTTGAAGAATTCTTTGACAATCTCTTTACATTTCTTGTTTGTCACATTTCCATCACTTCCTGATGATTTAATTCTCAATTGCCCATCCCGACTTTGAACTAAAACATGTAGAGAGTTACAAATATATAACATTCACACATGGAAGGAAAAATAGTAAAACAGAAGGGAGTACTGTACCTGAGATGCATAATTGCAAAATGATTAAAACGCTTAGCAATTTACTAATTGACCATCTATGACATATTAATCGAACAATGAAAAGTCACAAAAAACAATTTTGGGGTGCAATTTCCCAGCAAATTTTTCGGTGATAACAAAGGGAACTGTAAGTTTTTTAAAATCTAATATATGCAAGAGGAGAAGTTTAGTTAGTTTTAAAACTGACTTTGAGGAGTGGGAATGGAGGAAGTGGGAGTAGTTGGTGGTTTCTATTGTTTGAAAAAATTTAAAAATTCTGAATGTTTGAAATTTCAAAAAACGTGTCATTTACATTATCTTAAATAAATTTGAACTCCAACGTGCCAAGTATTTATAAAAATCCAACGTGGGAGTCCATGTTTGTAGTTAAGTGGGAAGGTTTAAAAAATTTAAATTATTTTTTATTTTTTATTATGCTTGAATTTCCAAATGTATTGGATGTTTGTCTTAAAATTTAACACTTATTAATTTTTTCTTAAGCCACTTTGCCTTCCTAATCTATATAGATAGATTTAATAAATAATTTAAGGAAAAATAGTTTCTATATATATATATATATATATATAAATTATTTCACTACATTATTGCATGAGTTACTTGAATTTTGTCTAATGTTGTAGCTATATTTGCAAAGTTATATTCTGAGCACAAAAAAAAAGGGAATGGAAAAGAAATTAAAAGGAGGAGCCGCATAAAATATTATTTGTAGTTATTGAGAAAGTGGATAAGTTATGGAGTTAGGTTAGGATACCCATGTTTGGGAAGATGATCGTGGGTTTTGTTTTGTTTTTGTTTTTTTAAAAATATTTCTTCATGTTTCTTTGTGAATCAAATTCCAAAAGTGAAAGTCAGTTTCTAACGTGGATCAAAGTAGTTTTTTTTTTCTTTATTTTTCAGGTTTAACAAATATTTTAAAAAAAAAACAGTCCAATAAACGTGGGACTCAATATTGATGAAACTAAATTGGAAGTTTTAAATTTTTTGAACTTGTTTTAACAAATAAAAAAAACAATCAGCCCAAAAACGTGGGACTACTTTTGTATCAATAAGAATAACTGCAAAAACAAAATCGTGGGAGGATTGAAAAAAAAACGTGGGAGGAATGGAAGTTTTCTAATAAAATAAAATTTAATTTTATTTTGTTGATTTGTAGTTTGAATTTGAAACTCCAACTATCTTGGAGAGTTGTCCTAATCTTGGACATGTGTTAGAATTGTAGGTATTCCACTTGTTAGCCTAACATGCTTTTGCCTTTGTTATTCTATATAGATAGATTATTATAGAATTAACATGGTACTTCACATTTTTATCATAAATATTTTAAGGAATATTAATTTTACTAAATTGCGCATGGATACTAATTTATTATTTTTTAAAAGTTGTCTTTGTTGAAGTTCATTTACGAGTTTTTTTTCTAATCTTTGAGCTCAAAAATTGAAACTTTTTTAAGTACCAGTTCACTTCAATTATAGGCCAATCTAACTATTTAACCTTTTTTTTTTAAATATTTATTCTATTCATACATATTAGTCAATGCTTGCCTAATTGGCATAAAACTTGTATTTTACAAAAAAAGTTGACAAGTTAAATAATATGTAAATGAATCTATGTTTGGTATTATAAAAAATAACTACAAATAAATTACGCGGAGATAGTGGGCAAACTTATAATATGCTCGTGTTTATTGTTTAACTCATGTAAACTAATTAGGAGTATCATTTATTGTGGCGTCTATGCATTATAAAATAAATTTTTCTACTCTTTTCCATCCTTAATATGAGTTCAAGTATATCTTTGAATAACTTTTAAAATATTTTGATTAACTTCTATGACTTTACTGTCACGTTGGCATTAAAATACTTGTGCACAAGTAATTCAAATAGAATTGATAATCGAATGTGTGCATATCAATACTTTAAGATTGATATTTTAAATTGCAACAATACAAGGCCTTTAGGGCTCTTACATTTGCAGATGAGGAGGTAATAATCTAGACAAAATAGCCCTTTAATATTTTTTTTTTAATTTTAGGACTTAAAATTTTATTATTAAATTTTTCCTAAGAGATAAGATAAAATCATAGAAGACAACTAGATTATAAATGAGTTGTCATTGTTTTGTTCTTGCATTTAGTCCAACAAATAAAACCATCTCGCTATAATTTTTATACTAAGTTTTTTCTTGTAAAATGTTAGTTCAATATTAGTCATTCTTTAAATTTTACGTTGTCACTATCAAATTCTTAGAAGGTATAACGCCAACTTTTTCATTAAATTTTTAGAAGATCAAAATTTAATTTTTAATTTGTGTTATTTGAAAAGTCTTTAAAGAAGTGTGATATAAAAAATATTTTATCTTTTATTTTCATTCATAGGTTACATCAATAATAATTTTTTTTTAATTAGTTTCGTCATAAGTCCAGATAAATCACAATAAAACATCTAAATAAAATTCCTTCATTTGTTAAGCTAACTAAATGAGAATAATATTTATTATTCAAAAAAAATGCTTAAATTTTATTTTATAACTCAAATAAATTATACAATAATATGTATGTAATTTTTAAAATTTGTATATTCATTGATATGGATTTACGCGCAAAGCGCGTATACCCTAAGACTAGTTTTCTAAAACGTGTGTAAAAGCCGACAATGAGAGTAGAGGGAGTACATTAATCCAATTTTTATCTTATCCAATTTGATAGAGTAATTGTTACTGTATTAGTCGGAAATTGGAATAGTATTGTGTAAGCATTATATTGAGAAGTTTTATTGTGGTCTCACAACTTACATTAGTTGTGTGAGACTCCTTTTTGTCTCACAAATTTGTGGACCCCAATCTTAAATTTCTGGGTCCATAAAAATCTGGATCCACAAAACTATAAGATAAAAAAGATGTCTTATACAACTAGTGTCATTTATATGAGACACAAAATAAAATTTTCTCATTATATTATAGGTATTATTTTTACTATGAGACAGTTACCTCTAGAATGTTCTGGAATTCTCTAGGCGTCTACATTTGTCTTCCACTATCCATTTCCCTCATTTCTATAAAATTCAAAATCCACCGCTAAAACCCTAAAACTTTTGAACCCTGACTGATTCTCGAGTGTATCAATGGCGATAATTTCCGATTATGATGAGCAAGATAACAAGCCACTGTCATCTTCATCGGTATCACAAAAGCCTTTTAATGCCGTGCTTGATTCTGCAAACCCTCTAGGGTTTCTAGAAACGGTGTTCGAGTTTCTGGGCCGGGAGTCAGATATCTTCAAGAGCGATTCTCTGGTGAGTGATGTGAATGCGGTGGTTCGTATAGTGAAAGACAAGTTGGAAACTGAGGAGAAGAAGAGGAAAGAGAATGTACAAGGATCACCTGGAAAGGCCGAGAAGAAGTATAAGGAGGACGTTCCTGTCGTTGAAAAGGCCGAGGAGGTTAAGGAGGCCATGGAGGAGGACAAGAAGGGGCCTCTAGGTATTTTTTGTTTGTTTTATTTATCAACATGTTTTTGTTTTTCTTATACTGGTGTTAGGGACTTGTCTGGTCTGTATTTATAGACGTTGACGTTCGTGTAGGCATTAGTGGGAGACTTAGAAAACCTTAAAAATGAATTAATTATTTACATGAAATGAGTCAGAATTCAGAGGAATGGATACCGAGGGTTTATATAGGTGATCCAAACTGCTACAGGGGCGAGACATAATTGATTGATTGATGAGGTTGATATACTGCTTTTTTACTGCTCCAGTGCTTAGCATGCGAACTAAGCCTGGCATTTAAGTTGGAGAAGTGTGTGGGGGGGTTATTCCCAAGATTTGAAGGCTGTCGGCTCTATTCTATTTCGTTATGTACCGTAGTGTTATATAACTAAGATTTCGTCTTACAGGTACTTTTGATCCAACTCCACTCCCTTGACCCCTTGGGTTTGAATATTACCACTCAGGGAAAAGAAAGAATTATCATAGATCTGGACCTTGATCCAGAATATCATGTGATATATTGTTTGATAGGTAAAGTTTTTGTTTGAGTTGTGAAAAGCATTTTAAGTAGCAGCTGATGGCGAAGTGGGGTGTTATCATTTATCAAATATATTTTGATTCTTGTGTGGAAGCTCTACTCTTGCTCGCCAGAATTTGGAAATTTATAGCAGGGGACCTATGTGGATTTTATCCTGCATTGTGCCAATCTGCTTGGGAGGGTCTGTGTTGTGGCTTTCTTTTGCTGTTTCACTTTGTTTATCACTATGACTTGGTCGTGTTATGTTTATGGTTACTGTAAGGTTAGTTATTTTCAGTTTGAACTAGTATACCTTTTTCTGAGCTGTGTAGGTATGTATGCTTGTGGGGTCTATTAACTCCAATTCTATGTTATAGGATTTTTTGTGGTAGTGTTTTTTAAATTTCGAACTCCATGTAACATATGGCTATTCATTATTGACATCATATGCCAATTTGTATATGTTCATTGGTGCTACTGTACTACCTTGTATTGTTCTGCATCACCAATGGCTTCTCATTGTTTTTGCTGTTGATATGTACACAGATCCCAACAAAGGCAATGGCCTTGATCTGGACAGCTACTCCTGGGGTCAATCTCTGCAGGAGGTCAGTGTTAACATTCCTGTACCTCCAGGGACAAAATCACGGTTTATTGTTTGCGATATAAAGAAGAACCATCTTACAGTTGGACTAAAGGGCCAGCCTCCAATAATTGATGTAAGTGAATTCTCCCGTTTCTGGTCATACAGGAACATCTTTTGCTGTAGTCCATTTGAAGATGTGCGAGATTTTGTATGATTTCTTTCTGAGCCCTTCCGAACATTCGTTCCCTTCGTGCTTGTAGGGAGAACTCTATCGACCTATCAAAGTTGAGGATTGTTTTTGGAGCTTAGGTATGTTGCTTATATGTTTAGATGATGCATAGATGCTTGATAATTTGTTTCAATCTACATCTGTTGTTATTAGTATGTGAGTTGATGTTCAATGTGATGCATAATTTCAAACTATGCGCATGCACTTGTCAGTCCAATAGTTTGCAAGTTAGTCTAGCAGAATTTGTTCAAGAACAACTAATACAGCTAATCTTTGCAGAGGATCAGAAATCCATCTCTGTACTCCTTACCAAGACGGACCAAATGGAATGGTGGAAATGTGTGGTGAAAGGTGAACCTGAAATCGATCCAACAAAAGCTGAACCAGAAAGTAGCAAGCTATCAGACTTGGACCCAGAGACTCGATCGACTGTCGAAAAGATGATGGTAGGATTTTATTGTTAATAAAGGATGCTCCAGTATGGGAACACTAATTTTTAAGTGGGAATTTATGGTGGCACTTTTCCCTTTTTATTTATTTCTGCTAAGTTAAGGCCCTGATTTATGTTATTGTTCTTGGAAGTTTCTAGTTTCAATCACATGGTGATACTGCATAATTGCTGCTTATCCTATACATTATGAGTTATTTGCTATCCACACTAGCACAAATTTACCATCACAGGCTCTACTAGCATTCATGACATCCCTTTTTTTTTGAGGTGCATTTGAAGAAATGAACCCCTTTTTGACATGCTTGGTAAATGTCAAAAGAATACTTCTGACTTAGTTTGTAGAAGCTTAGGCTAGAAATGGTTTTCCAGAAAATTCAGATTTGAAGCTTAGGTAGCTACTTTTGAGCCTAAACTTGTTCTAATATATCTCAGTTCTTGACTATGAAATCAAAATGTACATGTAACTTTGAGGTTATTTATGTAAACTAAGTGCTGAAGGTGCTTTATAAAATAAGATAAATACTTGGTTAAGTGGTTATACAAAATTTTAGTAGTATCTTCTGTATAGCACAACTAAGTGACTGAACTATAAAGTGCCACAGCCCCAACGAGCATGGATAGTTCCACAAAGTTAGTGAGGTGCATTTGAAGAAACGGATCCCTTTTTGACATGCTTGGTAAATGTCAAAAAAAAAAAAAAACACTTCTGGCTTAGTTTGTAGAAGCTTAGCGTAGAAATGGTTTTCCAGAAAATTCAGATTTGAAACTTGGGTAGCTACTTTTGAGCCTAAACTTGTTCTTTCTCAGTTCTTGACTATGAAATCAGAATGTACATGTAAATTTGAGGTTATTTAGGTAACCTAAGTGCTGAAGGTGCTTTATAAAATAAGATAAATACTTGGTTAAGTGGTTATACAAAATTTTAGTAGTATCTTCTGTATAGTACAACTAAGTGACTGAACTATAACGCGCCACAGCCCAACGAGCATGGATAGTTCCACAAAGTATAATTTTGTATTCAGGTTGTAGAAGTGCCAATTTTTTTCCAGTCTCTATTGGTATTATGGCATATTCCAGGAGCTCTGAATCCTGTGGTAGTAAAATAAAAATGTACCACCTCGCATGATGGGCGAATGTTTTGGCACTGAGGTTTTGTCTCATGTAGCTATTGTCCATGATGCTAAGTTGTGTCTACCAGCTTCATATGCCCCATAGACATCCTTAATTTCTGGACTAAATAGTGTGGGTCCACTTACTTTGGGGCGGGGTTGCTTTTATCTTCACTCTGTAGAAGGGACAAGTCGAATGATGCTTGATCTACTTGCCTATCAGTTGTTCTTCTTTTGGTGGAATTCATGTTCACGGTAACTGCCTTTCTTGTTGCATCTGTGGATGTCAATTCCTTCTAATAATGTGATGGGTAATAAATTTTGCAGTTTGATCAGCGACAGAAATCAATGGGTCTTCCTACAAGTGATGAGGTCCAAAAGCAGGAGATCCTAAAGAAATTTATGGCTGAGGTACTTAATGACACCTTGTATTTTTTGTCTTGCCGCCCTCCCTTGCAAAGTATTCATATTAACTGATTTTGTTCGATGATCTTCTGCAGCATCCAGAAATGGACTTCTCTAGGGCAAAGATGTCCTGATTCACAGAGTTTTTGCTTAGTGATCATATTTCTGAATGTCAAAAGAAGATAGATCATTTTCTGGCATCTCTTTAGTTTGGCTGGGATTCAGGATGTTTTTGTGCATATGGGAAGCCTGTATTCTATAGCGACTTTTGGGTAGTCTCAGGAAGTAATTACTTATACACTACTGTGGAGTAACTGAAACATCTCTGAACATCTTTTATGTTCTATCAACCTGCTTCTATGCTTATCTGTGTTTGTTTAACTTTTGTTTTCTGCCGTGTTTCATGTTGAATTTTCCCTGCACTCTATTGGAATTGGTGTCTTGTCCTACAGTGGTCGATCTCTTTTTCTAGGTCTAGGAAACATCCTCAGACTACTAGGTCTATCCATATTTCAGCAATTTGAGCAATTTATCAGTCCTGATGAAAGAAAGAATTAACTTATCACCCAATTACCTATGACAATCAGATACTGAACAGAGCATTGTTATTGCATTTATATTTGATTTGATACATGTCGGTCCAAATTGTGAACACTGTAGGGCTGGTGTGCCACGGTGGAGTGGACAAAAGCTAGATATAATTCTTATATGGATTTTGGGATCAGTCTCAAATTTCATGCTCTTGGATTTTGCCAATGTAATTACCCTTGGATTTTTCAGTTCTCTTTCATACTTTGAAATATCCGGTAATGTGATGCTTAGGAGCACATCATATTTTAACCGTTACATGCAAGATCAGTGAACATAAGATATTCCTTTCTGATATCAATTTAGGTTGAAGAAACCAAGAAACTTTTTAGCCAACTGGACTTCCTAATGTTTTCAAAAAAAGTTGTTAATTTTCTCTGAATTAACTCTCTTAAGTGCCCATATCAAGTTCTCGCCTTTGCACCATGTTGATCTCCTTGTATGTCATATTTTTGACCTGTCAAATTCTCCCGTTCTACTCCAGTGTTATTGGCTGCTCCATTAGCTCCTATGGTTGGTTTGCTGCATTATTTTTCAATATATGTTTGTTTCCTTAGATTGCTCCCCCTTCCCTCCTCTTCTCTCTGTGCTATAGCTAAAAGGTTTTATTCATGTAACAGCTAGCACTTCAGCAAATAAGTCTGTTCAATTTAGTGGGCGTTTGGACATAAGAATTGTAAAATTCTAGAAAAGGTAAAAAGAATTTTCAAATAAAAATGGTATTTGAAATTTAGAGTTGTGTTTAGACATGAATATAATTTTGGGTTGTTTTTGAATTTTTTAAGTGATCTAAATAAAAATTTTGAAAAATAGTTTTTTGGAGTTTTTCAAATTTTCGAAAAATTTTAAAATTTATCTTCAAGTGAAAATTGAAAATTTTATGGCCAAATAGTTATTTCGAAAAAAAGCTGAAAATTTTTCGAAAAAAATTGAAAAAATTCTTATGTCCTAACGGACTCTTAGAGTTGCATAATTGTTGTTAAAGTTCGTTCATGATGCTCTCCTTTCTCCGGTTGATTTTCCCCCGTTTTTCTCGTCATGTGCACCTCGCCTGCTAACTAATTACGATTATACTCCAATATCTTTTGAAATATATTAAATTATTGACTTTCTAGAAGTTGCAGCTTTTCAAAATTCTTGAAATTTGTGCTATATGGGAACAACATTTTAGGCCCAAATACGTAAGAAGACCCTTGAACTTGTTTATTTTTTCAATAAAAATTGGGCGCCCTGTTTGGTCGCCCCCATTTAACTTATACTTATTTTTTTAAAAGTTTTAACTTGTATTTACTTTTTAAACAACTTCAGCCCCCTTTCTCCTCCTTCTTCTCCAATACTCGCACTATATAGAAAACCAGCTTAGCCATGGGAAACAAAGGCTTCTCCAATACTCGCACCATTATAGAAAAAATAAATAGTGCTGTCTCTGTACTTATAAGGTCCAAAATTGGCGTTCTTGACACCAAATTCAGCATTCATTGTAATGTTGAATGAAGAGTTTTTTGCATTTTTGGACAACACATCAAAGGTAGCGGACCGGACGTGAAACTTGGGAGTTCTGACTTTCATTATGTACAATGAAGAGAAGAGAGTGATTGCAGTTTGAAACAGAGTAGAGAGTGCAACAAAGATTAAGAATTTCTTGCGTTTCTTTTTCTCAGCTCTTTGGATTGTGTGGAGTTGGCTGATTCTTCAGCTTGCTTTGCATGTCCGTTAATCTGAAGTTGATGTTCCCCTTCTACTGCCATTTAGTTTCAAGTCAAATTTTATTTCAAAAACTTCAGCTTATGTAGTGCTGAAATTTTTACAAATGAACTAAATAATTTCAGCATCTTCTGTTGAAGTATTTAAAAAAACTTTATGACAAAACTAATGAATTCAGGACAAAAAAATTTCAGCTTATTTAGTGCTGAACTTTTTACAAATGAACTAAATAACTTCAACATCTTCTGCTGAAGTTTTTGAAAAAGCTTATTCAGGACAAAAAAACTTCAGCGTATTTGGTGCTGAAGTTTTTACAAATGAACTAAATAACTTCAGCATCACAAAACTCAATTACTAGAATGCTTAAGTTCAGCAAATAGTGAACAAAACTTCAGCACTAGAATGCTTAAGTTCAGCAAACAGAGAACAAAACTTCAGCACTAGAATGCTTAAGTTTAGCAGTTACAAACAAAAACAAGTTCATTAAATAAAGAACAAAACTTCAGCACTAGAATGCATAAGTTCAGCAAATAGAGAACAAAACTTCAGCACTAGAATGCTTAAGTTCAGTAATTACAAACAAAACTTCAGCACACTTGGTCCACTTCAGGCTCGGCTACTAGAATGCTGAAGTTTTTGCGTGATTGCCTTTGCTACTTCAGTCCCGTATGCTGAAGTACCGCAAAAAAAATGAGTACGCTTGTAATTTTTTTTGCAAAGCTGCCACAAGTTAAAACGTGACCCGAAAAGCGGATATAGATACAAATGTCCCATTTTTTCATTTAGACACTTAAATTAGGTGATGTTCCTATTTAACAATGTAACTCAAGCTCAAGTGTATTTATTTAACACACAAGTGTTGACATGGCACCGTGCGTGTGAAACATCAAACTTGAGCGTGTGAGGGCCAGAAAACAAATTCTCCTTCTACATTCTCTCTCTGTCACCTCATCCACCTACCAAACATCCACCTTCCGATAAAGGAGAAATAAAAACAGAAAAGTTATAACTCGCCACCGCTGCCTCAGTCAACCAAACCCACCCCATCGTCGACCTTCTAATCATCTCTATGCCATTACAGCCACCCCCTCGTCTTCTTCATTCAAAGTGTAAGGTTGGATATATTGTCAACTCCATTTCATCCCATTTCTCGTTCTTTATATTTCTGTCGGAGGATCTAGATCATATGGGTGTCGTAACTTAGGAGGAATTGCTTATGAGCGAGGTGGTTGACTTTTATTCTACTGGGTGTATTTCCTTTATATTTGCAGCAGATATGAAATTGATTCATTATCTTAAATCATCGAGCTTGTCGTCTTTGATTGAATCAAATCACATGAACTTTCTGACAAAACTGGTAATCTAGAGCAAAAATGAGAACTGAAATCCACATCCATATGCGAGTAAAATAATTGGGTTCTAGGGTCAAATCAATCTTGAAAGAATTGTTTGATTGTATTGTAGGCAATTAAAATTTTATTGAATTTAAATCTATAAGAAAGTTAGATTTGATCTCAATTAAATATATTTTAGTCCAAATAAATATTACAGGTCAATATAATTGGATTAATTACTTAAATTCAATAAATATTGACTGGGCTAATCCATTTAGTTGGGCTGCAAATGATGAGCCCACTTCATTAGGTCCAATATGTCATATTCCTAGAGGCCCAGTTTGGTTCTACGTGTCAAATGACATGGCACGCAAAGTCAAACAGAAGAGCCAACAGAATCGTGCCACGTTTCAAAATGTAAAGGCAAGCCAAATCAAATTGTAAGGCCAATGAAACAGCTATACGTGTATCGGTGACATGTTCTACCCAATCAAATGCGGCCTTGCCACACTTCAATTTGATTGGTTGGAAAGAGTTTGTTCTTATCATAACTCTTCCCTCCCACTGTCACACCTCCTTTTTTACACACCTACCCCGAAGGATAATGTATAAAGGAGTTTTTCCATTTAAAGTGACATTATTCAAAATGGGATTATTTATTTATTTTTTTTTCAGAGTCGCCACTTGGGATAGGTTTGGCTTTTGGTGTCCCAAGTCACCGGTTTATCTTGAATCCCAAATCGAGGAAAATTTCGACTTCCCAATTGGAGTCTGCGAACCAGAAATTCTGAATAAGGAATTCTGTTGACCCGAGGGAAGGTGTTAGGCACCCCCGGATCCCGTGGTTCTAGCACGGTCGCTTAAATTATTATAAATGGCTAAAAAACTCTAATTTTTACATGTTCAAACCTATAGTGCAATTTTTAAGATTATTTACCGCTTTAGTTATTTTTTACGAAAGTGAACGCCGTTTAAGAGCGTGTTTTTGGATCACGTCACATGAAATGCACCCGGATCCTCGACACCTCTTATTCAACATTTTGGGATTTGGATTTGGGTCGCATGAAATGCACACCCGTACTTGAGAAGGTAAAATTATTAAAAAGCGCACCTAAAGTGGCTAGCGTCTTATTAACTTTGCGGGAAGCCATGAAAATTCGCTAAATGGCATGTCCCGAATTTCTAAAATATTTTTAATAAAGCATTTAATGAGGGCCCCGCAATTTATGCATTTTTATTTGGCGAGGCTCGTCCCACTTTTATTTAAAGGCCAATCCTAAAGTAACTATTGTTTTTCTATTACAGTTGTCTCTAAACAGGCCCTAATTAATTCGCATTTATAAAATTCGGGCCTCAAGTTCAAGTCCGAATTCAAACAAAAGGGAAGACCCTCTTAATTTGAATCCGCCACCTAATTTGAAACCCAAATTTATATTTGTGAATTAATTCCCGATATCCTAATGTAGTTTTTAAAAGACTTTTGGACTTAACAATTTGGGCCTTGAGCATTAGCCCAGGGTTTTATGAATGCTGCTGTGTTTCATTTAAAGCTGGCCCAGCTTTGGGCCTCTGATGTCGTCCTTGGGCCCTTTGTTGTTAACCAGCATGAGTCTTATATAAACAAGCTGAAGGGATTTTGGGCTAGAAGCCCAATTGAATTCAAACAGATGGGTGAGATTATTTGGGCTTCCAAGGAGCCCAAACTTAACGTGAGTCCAGACTCAAAGCCTATTCCACAAGGCTGTGTAATTACAAACTATATGGGCTCTTGGTTATTTATTCCTTCACAGGTTAACCCAAATTGATCAATGTCAAAAACAAACATAAAATCAGAAAATTCCTATAGTTCAAGCTAATCAGACCAACGGATTTGATTCAATAAGTAATTTAACTATAGTTTCATTGATGAAACTTGTTTAAGATAAAACATCACTTAAAGATCAACAATGAAACTCGATGAGCTAATGGACTACTTAGCTAACATTCCTATGTCATGCTTGGTTTTAATTTTCTGATTACTAATTACTGCACAATGCGATGGACATGAAAAGGAAGTGAAATCGATTAAGCACATGGAGATTTAAGTGGATCAACCCTGACTAAATTAGATCTAATATCACTACACATTCCGTTACATCATACTGAAATCCAAAGCAGTCCAAAATGATTTAATGAGACAAACAGTTCCAACAGTCCAGTCCTTAAATTATACACAATGATCTACTGAAGTTCATAGAACTACATGAAGCATAATACACGAATTAACAAAGAAATTATGCTGCACTTCAATTCATATCTTCAAGCTTGAGAATTACATGATATGTACCTGGGAATTC